>NC_056745.1:69813457-70005957 GCF_019279795.1 Protopterus annectens
TAAACACTGGAACATTTAACAGGTTGTAAAAATAATAATATACATAATTCTGTTGCTCAACATATTTGGAAATGTCAAGAAAGAAAAGTTGATTTCTGGGATTTTATGAGACAGGTAGCATTTAATATCAAATGTGTGTGCACCCCCCCCCCCCAACACACACAATGTTAGATCAAATGGAAGCCACATATATTTTACAATTTAAATGTATTTAATGCATTCTAGTTAAATTAATGTAATACCAGGAATAGCATTTCTAGGTGCTAGCAACTCTATGGCAAGTTCACCCAGTATCTTATATGTGGTCGTCTTATTGTATGTTTAACCTGTAAGAATTTTTTTTTTTTTTTTTTTTAACTTAAGGCAGTAGTTCAATAAAGCCTTTTTACAGAAGTAATTTTTTTTTTGGGGGGGGGGTTGGTTGCTTCATCACAATATCTGCTTCAATCAGATGGATGAATCATCACTAGAATGGACCCCCTATACTTTATGATAAACATGTCAGTATTGGATAAATGTAGTAGAGAACACAAGGCATTGAGTGCAGTACAGAAACTCACACGGTAACAGCCTGTTCACACTGGAGCCCCAGCAAATGAGCGTGAAAAACAAGCATGCTTATGATGTACGGCAACATGCGTCAGACAAGCATTACATCTAAGTAAGTACTGTAGAACTTTGGTTAGACCAATTACCTTCTATCCAAGCTAAATTTCTTCAGAAAAGGTAATTCTAAGACAACCCACCCAGAGAACATTGTCCATATGCATACTGGTAACCATGTTTCTGGCTATTTGGCAAAGAGGTTGAAGAGTAAGTGCTGCTAAACTAGCTGGAACAGTTCTGGGTTTGATTCCCAGTGTCTGTTTGCCTGTTATGTGAATCTGAGCAAATTATTTAACCAGACTGTGCCCTTGGGCACTGCTGAAAATAGACTGTAGCTGCGATTGATTAATGGGGGAAAAAACAAACATACCAAGAATAAACTTTGCAGTGTGGAGGTTGCGATATTCACTTCCTAAATTATGTTATGCACTTAGTTCACTTAATAAGAACTGTAAAATGTAGGTAATCGTATAAATACAGAATGTTTTTGATGCTTTTCATTACACTCCGCTAGGATCGCTCGTCTGTGTGTTACAATAAAGGATATTCCATTTTTAACTCAATCGTGGGACTACCTACTACTTTATTATTGTGTAGTACATATTTTAAAATTAGATTTTTATTAGTGAACTAGGTGCATAACATATTTACTGTTCATATTTTAGTTCACAGTGGGAAACATGACATTCAAATCAATTCTACCTTTTAGTGGTGCAACATTTACTAGACATCTCAGTCTGACACAAATTTAAAATGAACTGTGTGCAGTTAAAGTATGCCATGATAAGGACTCCTGAGTGTACTGCTCATTTTACAAAGCACAGTTGTTGTTGTGTCTTTCGGCTTTTCCCGGTTAGGTGTCGCCACAGTGGAACTCCGGTCTGCTAATGACTGGCAGTAGATTTTTACGTGCTGAGTTGCCAGCCCTGACACACAACCTTCAACGAAGGTACGCCCATGCACGCACGTCTCCACACAGAAGACACTCTAGCTGAGAATCAAATGGGACAACGTCTTACTGTGAGGTGACAGGGCTACTGCAGCACCCCCACAGGATAATTCAGGTACGTTTATCGGAGTTTAACTGGGACTGCCTGATTATGTTAACACAGACTACATAGCCTTTATTTTGATAAATGAAGACATTTACTTACCAAATCTTTTCACTCCTACTTATCCCGGTTCACTTTTTCTTCTGTCACCTTGTCCATGGGCACACTGCATCCTCATAGCCTACCTTCTGCTATAAACTTGAAACGGGCAGAGTCTGCTTTTCAGCGAAACATGGGTAACCAAACTGCTTCAGATGAATGGGCAGCCATTGATTTGATAGGCTGCTTTTCTGGGTGGCAAGACTCCCATCTGCAATCCATAAAACTAATAACCAGCACAAATGTTTCCAAAGTTTGGTAGTAAGTCAAGCTACTCATGGAACTAAATGGGTTGGATTGTGTGGGCTGAAAACAGATTTGTGGACATAAAGAAAAACTGCCCATTCCGGCTCTTGTCAGTCTCCCAGTGTAGACACAGAGAGGATGACTGGGCAGTGGTCATGTCCAGATCACCAAAATGGGGGGGGGGGGGGAAGCAGCCAAGCACTGTTGCCCTTCCAAACAGACACTCTTACAAAATGGAGCATGCGAACAAGCTGTAAAAGTTCAGTGTTTTCTACATTGCAGGTTTGATTTCAGAATATCAAACTCAGTGTGATTTTGGGTACATCTGGAGTAGGTATTTGCTTATTTGACAAATGTGAAACCATTCTGCTGCTGCAACAAAAAAAGGACACAAAGTGACCTCTGTCCAGAGCCCAAGTCCCTACTTGGCATTCATGGTCTCAGATTACAAAAACACTGTTGCTAATTTATTTAGCAATCTGCATATTTTGCAGATTAGGTCTAGTAAGGGTCCCCTCCCCCCATTTACCTGAAATTATACAAGATTTTAAATATGTTGCTTAGAGAGGAAATGTAAATGACTGACATTTGTTCACATTTCTTCATTATGTGCCAGTGACTTCCATACACACACAAACAAATCAGCCTTTTAAAATTATACTGTGACGTTCCCGTATATGGAAAAAATAAATAACGACCTGCAATTATTTGCTCTGATATGTGTGTGTATCAACAGTACTTTTCAATGTGTGCACCATGTTTATTGCAGTGTGTGTACCATGTTTATTGCAATGTGAGCACCCCAGCACTATCAGGTTTTACCTCTTATCATGCGTTCCGGCCCCAAAATCCGGACAATACCAAGAAAGGAGGGGGGGTATCCATATTCATCAAAGACACCCACACCTCAAGACTGGTGGCAACGCACGATGCATCGGAGACCATCCAGGTGCAATTAACCATAGGCAAGACTGCTCTGCAAATTGTAGCATGTTACAGGCCACCCTCACAAACTCAGGAACCTCACATGGCCTTCCTGAAAACACTAGAGGGGATAAATGTATCACCAAACACCATCATACTAGGTGACTTCAATTACCCTAATATAGACTGGGAACACTACTCAAGCCCGAACACCCTAGCCCAAAAGTTCCTGGAATTCATAAACTCAAATGCCATGGAACAACTAGTCACCATCCCCACAAGAGGAGAAAACATACTTGATCTCATCATCACGAACATGGGAGCACAATGTTCAACACCGAAGTATACCCCACACTGGTGAGATCAGAACACAAACTAATCTCGCTGGAGGTCCTCATCCCACCCCCACCTAAAAAAAGACCACAGTAAAGAACTTCTCGAAAGCCGACTTCACACTTCTAAAGACTAGTGTGGTCTCCTTTAAGGCCCCCGAGCCAACGGAAAACAGTACTCAAGCCGCTGAATCACTTACAAATGCCTTCTACCAGCACCTGCAGGACTGCATGGATAAGGCAATCCCAAGCAAAACAAAGACTCTTTGTACCAAAGGCAAGCGTCCACTCTGGTGGACCCCAGCCATAAACAAACTCTACAACAAAAGGAGGAAGCTACTACAAGATAGAGCAAAATCCTTAAAAGGTAAGACACCCTTGATCACTATAAGTAAAAAACTAAGAGCTCTCATAAAATCATCCAAAGCAAATTTTGAGAGAAAAATAGCTAAAGACTCAAGACAATCATAAGGCCTTCTTTAGCTATAAAGAAACCTGGGAGGAAACTCCCAGATATGCTCAGAACTAGTTCAAAATGATGTGAAGATTACTGATCCTACAGACATTGCCAACATACTGGCTGACAGGTTCAGTGCAAACTTCTCCCCTCCCCCAAAAGGAGAGATATCTATACCAAGCGATTGCAGCCCCCAAACATCTCCAACGCCCAAGTGAGAACTGCTCTCCAAAGCAAAAACACAGCATCCATGGGACCTGATGGTGTCCCCGGCTGTGTGCTCCACGAACTCAACGAGGAATTAAACCCACAGCTAGGACAGCTGTTTAATCATAGTCTTACCTCTGGATACGCACTCCAGGAGTGGCGCACTGCAACTGTGGTCCCACTTCACAAAGGCGGTGCCTCCACCGACCCTGGAAATTACCGCCCATTAGCTTGACAAGCCTTATCTGCAAAGCCATGGAGAGGATCATAATGGACCTCATAAATAAAGACATAGGAATTTGCAGACTTTGGATCCATCCCAGTTTGGCTTTGTCAAAGGCAGATCATGCCTTCTAAACTTGGTTGACTTTTTCAAACAGTCACCAAAGCCATTGATGAGGGAAAGGCAGTCCATACAGCCTACCTCGATCTGGCGAAGGCCTTTGATACAATACCCCACTCGGGTATCATTGAAAAACTCATCAGCTTAAATGTTAACCCATACATCACAAGATGGGTTGCAAACTGGCTGAGTGACAGAACCCACAGGGTCAGAGTTGCTGGCGCCATGTCAGACTCAAAGCCTGTCACAAGTGGTGTACCACAGGGCTCAGTCCTGGGCCCACTCTTGTTTGGCATCTACTTTTCCAAGTACAAGCAAACACAGGAGGGTTATGGCTGACAAAGTTTGCAGATGACTGCAAACTGGGCGCCATAGTAGAAAACACATCTGACACAGATATCCTTCAGAAGGGTCTCACAGAAACGGATAACTGGTGCCAGAGCCATGGCCTAAAGTTAAATGCCAAAAATGCATAGTCATACCCTTCGGGAAAAACAAGGTTACCCCTAGCTACCAAATAGGTGGCAATCCACTGAGTACAGAAGAAGTTATCAGGGACCTGGGGACCCAGGTTGATAGTAGTCTGTCATTCGACACCCATGTAGCTAAAGTAGTTAGGAAGACCTTCTACACTGCCCACCTTATCATGAAGGGATTCTCATCTAGATCAAGGGAGGTCATAGTCTCCCTATACTCATCACTCATCAGACCAATGATTGAGTACAATGCCCCATTCGAATGTATCTGACCCGACACTTGCAGCAGCTGGAGAGGCCACAAAAGTTCCTCACCAAAAGGATAAAGGGTCTCAAACATCTGTCCTATGCTGCCCGACTGAAAGAACTCCAGCTCTATTCAGTCGCTTACCGCTTGCTCAGAGGTGACCTTTGCCTAACATACAAGGCCATGTCAAACCCAGATTTGATGAATATGCTTCACCTCAAAAAATCTAGATCCGTCAGAGCCACAAGGGCGTGGACTTAAACCTCGACACGGCTATTAATAGGATGTGCTGGAGGGATAGATTCATCACCCAAAGACTCCTATGCTGTGTCATAAAATCCCGGTATATGTGAGGCAGAGCACCTCGCTGGCCTTGTTCAAGAGAAATCTTGACCAATGGATGGGAGATCGCAGATATACCCCAGGGGTTACCTCAGTGTCACTGCTCAACAGAGGCACAGCAAAATAATGGGTATAGTTCCCCATACTAAAGGGGTGGCGTAAGCCACAAAACTATGGGCTAGGCTTGTAAATGCCCTCGGGCAGATAGCCTAGTATGAACCTATGAACCTATGAACCTATGTTTATTGCAGCTGCACCTAATTTTTTTTTTTTTTTTTTTTTTTTTTTTTTACAATACCATCAAAATGATCAAAGTGCCGTTTCAGTTATCTTTAATGTCCTGTGACAACATTATTGCGTTTGATAAAGATGCTGTTTTTTTGTGTGTGCCTCTACCATTAAGTCATGAAAAGACCAATTTAAACAATTTGTTAAAAAAAAAAAAAAAAAAAAAAAACAACTCTGAGGTTATGCTAGCTAGCCAGCTTCTTTGATACCAGACTGTCCTTGAATGCATGGACCACAGTGTAACCAAAGATGTTAATCCCACTTCCTCTACTTAACCCAAACAGCCCAAGTTTCACTATTATCTAAAGAAAACATGAGTGAACAAAAAATGAAACTTTTGTGTTACAAGTGTGAAGAGTGTCATAGTACTTAGGCTGGTGTGTGGTGGATCTGGGGATACACGTCAGCAGACAATCTATTGCAAACCAAAGAAAACAACTTCTAAGCAATCAAGCAATGACAAATTGAGAGTGCAAGAAAACACAGCTACAGAAACAGTGTAGTCCAGACAGCTACAGGAACAGTGTAGTCCAGACAGCTACAGGAACAGTGTAGTCCAGACAGCTACAGGAACAGTGTAGTCCAGAACACCCAGAAATGGATCCCTGGCAGATGTCACTCCTCACAATATAAATTTAGTAAGGAGAATACAAACATAGCACCTTCAGTGAGGCTTGCTGGCATGGGTCATTGGTAATGGGGAAACAGACAAGACAGAAGTGACAGCACCTCAGTACACCACCCACGGCATATTATGGGTGCACCATCTGCAGTCCTACAGTCTTGTTCAGACTTATCCACTTCCTTTTCATACTCACGCTCACTTCCTGATTCACACTCACTACTTTTTCACTTCCTGTGCATAAAGTTTACTACTGCCTCAGTCTTTCAATTACTTTAGTCGGTGCTTCTGGAAGTACATACTTGTGTTCCATTCTGGTTAAGCATCTCATTTCACATTGGAGTCTATTTGCTTATCACAAAACACTTGTTTCTTGGCCTACTTTACGAGCAACCTGGAGTTTTTTTTTTTTTTTTTTTTTTTTACAAAGTTCTTTTTGCCAACAACCTTTACATTGGCTTAGTCACACACTGCCAAAAATCAGACTTAGCTCCACTACAGCTTTTCTAGGAGTATCAGGTGTACTGTTAAACAGTAACTATACCTGTAGAATATTTCATTGTGGAAAGGCCTTGTGCCATCATAATGTCTGCTGGTTTAAAAGTGCTGCATGTACAAGAAGGGAAATCGCATCAAGGAGTGTAAACTGTAGGGGGGGGGGGGGGACACACAAGACTTTTGCTGTACATAGATATAACCCAGAAAACATGCCAGAAGTTGAATATGTGACTGATGTGGAGTGTAACATGCAAGACATTCAGTATATACATATACTGGATCTGGCAACAAAATCAATGCAGATACATACATGTTAATCTACGGAGTAACTGTAGTATCTACCATTTCACTGCACAGTTAGGAGAAAAAGTTTTCATATACACTCTTAGCAAAGGAAAATCAAAAGACTGTGATGCTTACTGCCCAAGGGCATTATCAAAGGTTTAGTGCCTTTTTTCCACATCTTTTCAGGAAACTATTTCAATAGTCTGCCACTATTTATACAAAATATTGGTAATTCTTTGAGCCTTACAGCATGTAGCCAGGCCTGTCTTAGACAAAGAGGCTTTCAAGGAATATTTTTGGAAATTTTACTTCAAACTCTTCTGCAAAAACCACATGTCAACAGCAGGAACTGGCATTTTTTGCAGACGTGAGCAAGTCTTGATGAATCCTCCTTAATACACACTCATGGTTATGCAACAGTGGGGAAAGCATAAACTCCCTGTGATAGTGTACAGTAACACAACACACAAATCCTGCTGCAACTGGACAGATATAACAGCAAGAGTTCAAAGCCCACCTTGATCATAAGACACCCAGCAAAACTGCAGCAATCTAGCAAAAACAGCAGTCCCTCAGCTAGCCAATAAATATACTTCAAAATGGAAAAAAAAAAAAAGAGACTTCCTAGGCATCATTTAACTAATTGAAGGAAACAGCATTTTGATGTACAAGAAAAAACTAAATTGGAGAAAATTATTAAAAATAAACCATAAACTACACCTCAAAAGAGGCCAAATAGCATTACTGGTTGTTAATGAAGTAAAACAATAAATGGTAACCTTGCTATTTTCTAGAAATAAGGTAGAGATACATTTACTTTACATTAGCATAGCATTACGCCTACCTTACATTAGCATAGCATTACGCCTACCTTACATTAGCATAGCATTACGCCTATATTAGCAAGTCACAGATTAATACAATTTCCTACAACAAACAAAACAAATCTCTTACTGTAGCAGCCAGTCTTTACTAACAGCTGCTATGATTTGAATCGATCAGAATTCCAGCATCATTATGGATCTGTTTCTGGGACCATTTTAAAAATTTTTTTGAAAGAATTTTTCAAGTTTTTCTCTGGAATACTGGATTCTCACATGGTCCTTGTACATCTTTGCATTCTGGTGTTGGCTAAGGATGGCAACAATTAGTGCACACCTCTCAACTGTCCAGACTTTCGCAGATTATCCAGAATTTTGCCTCACATTTTTGGTCTTTTCCTTTTAAAGGTTTGTGGTTTTCTGGCAAATCACTATCACTGAGGTTTGAAGTCATTAAATAATAAAAAGCAGTTTTATATATCAGACTTTATATCCTTCAGAAAATGCATGCTAATGCATCTAGGAATATGGACGACAGTTAAGCTCTGTCCAGTGTTCTACATTAAAAATCGCTGAATTAAGTGTGTTTGCATTAATGGTTATTTTTTTCTTGTATATATGTGTGGATAATTGTTTTGTATTAGGTGATGTAATGGCTGGTTAAATTGTTCCAACACTGCTGTGTAATTCAAGTTGGTCATCCTGTGGCAGACTTACAGGGATTATCTGGTTTGCTCAGTGATATGGAGGTATACCCTAGCTGTATTTCGTGGCTGGTTGAAGTTAAAGAAATGGATTAAGTGACTGAATAATGCATTCTGTTTTTTTCTTACTTGGACATTTATGCCCTAGAAATATTATTTGTTTTGCGGGACCCAACCACATAATCTTCACATGGTGTCAATACCTAAAAAAGGCCAGGCAATAATGGAGAGCTCTGTACTAAAACAGTGTCCTGGTGATCGCGATTTAAAATAGTATAAGAGCAGCACATACACTTCTGCCATCATATATATATATATATATATATATATATATATACATATATATATATATTCCCTTACTGGGCACCATCACAGCTAGAACTACAAATACATTCTACTGTTGTTGCACAAGTGTGTATTATTCAACGGCTGCTTTCAGCAGTTACTGAGTAGCATCAACAGCTGAAAAAGCCATCATTGACTGAACTGTGACATTGTGCACTTTTCAGATAAAAGAAAGCCCAGATAGTATTCGCCAAGAATGACTTACTCCTGTCCTTTTAAAGCTGTCAACAACAGCTACTATTTTTATCTTTGTGCATTTCCCATGGGAGCGATCAACTTCACAGGAAAATCACACACACACACACACACACACACACACACACACACACACACACACACACACACACACACACACACACACACACACACACACACACACACACACACACACACACACACACACACACACACACACACACACACACACACTTCCTTTCTAAGGTAGGTAGGACATGCAAAGTTTTACTCATCTCATATGCTAACACCTGGGTGAAACGGAGGGCACCTCAGACTAGTAATCTTTTATTCCAGTGGTAATTATTGTACAAAGCTTTGCCAGTGTGCTCAGACTATGCACTCACTGCCCGACCACTGTTGATAAGGAGCTTTTAATGTTTTTTTTAAATACTTGGATATGCTTGGAGTACTAATGCAACCTAAAATAAGCCAGGCTAAACCACACCAGAATTTGTGTCACTGTTCTGCTTTGAATACAAATGTTTAGAGTTTACCTTTCTTGCACACAATGTGCATGTCTGTTTGTATACAATGTATACATGTGCATAAGAATTGCGATGCAGTCACCCTGTCTAGGGCTGGTTTGTGTGTGATCTGTATACAAGGTAAAAAACATAAATAATGTATCCACTAATAAGTGGAAAACGTCTGTAACAAATGGAAACAAAATTTTACACCAATGCTGAAAAAGCATAAAATATGTTTAGCAGAGGGCAAGCCTCCCTCATCCACCCATCCATAATATAGAGGACTTCACCCTCAACCTCTTACATAGGAGAACTAACTTCACAGTCTGGTAAGGGGATATGTGGGCTGTTTCAAAGACTTCAGCCATGACCTGGACACAGAGGCAAGAACAGCACTGATATACAATACAATAAAAATCAGCTTCATGAAAAACCATAGTTATTTACATAATACATGAACAGAAAAATAGCAATGCAACAGTGAATAAACTTTACACAACAAAGAAAGTGTACAAGAATGAGGGATTAATAGTGTTAGGCTGTCACAACTACAGACAGTATAAAGAAAATGTCCTAACAACTTGTACAATAATGATACACCAGTCGAAAAAGTAGGGAGACAACATATTCCCAACAGAGGATTGGACTCAAAAACATACACAGTTTTAACCATTGACTGTTTAAAGTATTAAGTTAATTGGGAGGTGGAAAATGTGCCCCCCCACCCAAAATGTAACATTTTACTACAGAACAACAGTAGTTGTACTGCACCTGCGGTTCAAGTAGCACAAAACTAATGAAACTTTCCACTTCCCCACAATTCCCTAAAAACAGTTGTGAAACACCTCCATTCACAGAGCTTAAATCACCTTCTCACCCTTACTTAATGGAATTTGATCAGAGGTCACACATCCTCAGAGAAGGTTACACATTTTCAATTAAATGGACCTCACTGCCAGCCCCCCCCCCCCACACACACACACACAGCCAATGTTGCCTTTGCACCCTCTTCCCTTCATTTAACTAATGCAAACCTTGGAGAAACACTGGGGGGCTTGATGGGGCACATGGAATAGGGCCTGTTTGTGACACAGCAAACAGGAAACCAGGAGGCTAGCCAGTAAAGATTTCAGTAGCCATCACCCAGAGGCCAGCTTCACTCCCTGGGTGGTCACAGAAGGTAGATGGAGTTGGAGAGTGGAACAGTGCAAGCAGTACACATCTGTGTCAAGGAATGTGTACACTTCTCACCCTGACATAAGTGAGTAAAAACAGGTTTGAGTAGAACATGACAGGTAAGATCAAGATGCTGCATATAGTGGGGAGGTAGGGACCCCGCAAAGAAATAAAATTAAGTGACACTACAGAAGATGCTGCAGTACAGTGGGAAGGCAGGAACCCTACAAAAACACAAACAAGAAATAAAAATTAAGTGACACTATAGCAGTTTGTGGGTCAACTCAATTCGGATAAAAAAAAAAAAAAAAAAAAAAAAAAGTGGTAGACAACCAGACTCCTGGAAATCAGCACTGCTCGAAGGAGAACCGAAAATAAAGTCTGCTTGAAGGAGAAGCAAAAATAAATTCCCATGATTCAGACATAGCACCATTTTTCTTTATTAGGCAATGTAAAAGAACCAAAGTGCACTTCAGTGTAAAGCATTAAGAGCTGTTAACAAGCTTCCTCCTTCTATACAGGGTGTCACTCCCTCAGCCTTCATTTGCAGGTGTCATTCCCTCAGCCTTCATTTGCCTACTGCGTTGGCCTTCAGGAAGTCACTGCACCCAAGTTTTGGGGCAAATCGAAGTTTGCCTAGCCTCTGGGACTACATGGCTAGTACCTACCCATGATGTCCCACATTTGTACTTCTGGTTCATGCATACCTTTAAAGAGTCGGACCTCTTTTTTTTACTAAAAAATCTGGTGCATGTGACAGAACCTGGACAAAACAACTTCTGGGAAGATGACAAGTCTTAATGTAGGACTGTAGCATTTTTATTATATCATGGTTGATGGCCATACTAAGACACCTCAGCTCTAGTTTTTGGGAGGAAGGACTGGAGAGATGAACTTACTTTTTGTAGTTCTGCTATATTAACCAAGTTAGCATTAAATGGCCTAAGGTCAACTTGGGAGTAAACGGCCTAAGGTCAACTTGGGAGAAAACACAGAGCAAAAAACAAGCATTATAAATGGTTGTCCCATCTGTATATCAAACATACATTAAAATAAAATGTGCGACATATTAAGTTGAGTGTTATATGCTCTGCATTACTTATAGGGCAACTCAGTTAAAAATACTGACTGGGTGTAATGTCTATAAATACAATAACGCCTGCATTACAGGTACACAGTCACAATCTAGTTCCCTGAAACAAGTTCAGCTTTAGTTTCTTTGGAAAACTGTGTGAAGCTAGCAGCAGGCTGTCCGTTGCCCGAAGGATTATCTGTAAGGCTGAGACTAGGGAACGATGCCGAGATGCATCTAGAAGCTTCTCATTAGTTCTGAATACGGAAACAGTAGGATTACTAAAGAGGGGTCACTTGTGGTGCTAAACATCCAGGATTTGTTTAGTGGGGATATTCTGACTTAGTCCATCTAGTCAGCTTTTCAAAACACCAGCTTGCAGTCCCAAGCAGTTACTTCCCTTTGCTCTCCCGTTCTAGGAACCCGCTTTTTGTATTGGCCAACTTGCTTTAAACAACCTGTCCAAGAACACGGGAGTAGTCTTGAGTGCAAATGCCCTAACACTGAAACATGAATCCATACATACTGGGTGGTCATAAGACAGTGTCAAGACATGGAGAAGTAGAACTCACTCAAAATTATAGCCTTGTATATTCACAGTGGGGGGTAAAGCACTCTATTCTTGGCACACCTGTGTCAGGATCTATGCTTGGAAAAGTATATTTCCCTTACTGATAATGCTGCAAGCATAACAGCTTTGACCCTCTGACCCTTTGTTAATTAATTCGGAAGGGAATCAAAGAAGGTACTGTTACACCAGATACTAGGTGATGCGACTAAAGCCATGAATTCTCATTGAGCAAGATTAGCAATGATTTAGGTTTTTCTAACAAAAAAAAAAAATCCAAGTTGTTCTCACTGTCTTAGACTGGATACAGCAACCCAGTGGTCTTAAATCTGGGGAAGGCTAGTTAAATGGGGTGACTGGTCCAACTGAAGGGACTACAAGGATATGTATGTTGGGGTAAAAAGGCCCAGGAATTTCTGAAATTCTTATTAGTTATAACTGTTCAATGATCCACTTGGAAGGCCTAGAAATTGGCACATGAAAACCAATGTAAGCATACAAATGGGCAGGATAGGAGGGTCTGCCAAGTAACAAAGTTATTAAGCTGTCAACCCTATAGCTCAGGCCCAGTGACCCCCCATCCCCCACAACTACAGCTTCCCCTCACTCCCCTACTATGGCCTTAATTACCAAGCGATCAGACCTATAGGATTTACTTTGCATTTTAAACTTTTGGCTCAGGTTGTGCCCGAAAGGGGTCTTTGTATCAGAGCACTTGCTTGGCTAATGTTAAGTAAATATGTACGCAAAAAAAAAATTTAATAAATCAATCAGTTACAGAGGATTAATGCCTTGACATGGACTGACTGCGAGTTCTTCACTTATTATTCAGATAATGCATGTTGATGCACAACCTGTTTTGCCCCTTACTTTGGGGGTCCTCCCCCTTATTTTTGGCTTTGTCCAGAATTCTTGAGCAAAGAGAAAAGTATGTGCACAACATTGTAAACAACCCAATCAACCTAAAACAGCATATATACCATCTACTTACTACAGAAAAAACATAGTAAAATGACAGCTACAGGCACTAGTGAATAAATCCGGGGCATATGAACGTCTCTGCCTGTGGCGTGGGAGGAGAGCAATAAGGATGTCGAGGTGGGGCAAGAGATGGCAGCGTTACAAGCCATCCGATGCTAGAGGTGGGGCAAGAGATGGCAGTGTTACAAGCCAATCAAGAGTAGAGGTCTGGGCAAGTGGTGGCAATGTTAAAATCAGAGGGTAAAGTAAACGTGTCACATTAGGTGGCACATGGCTCAAAGTAGTCAAGTAAAACAGGAATGGTGGATACACATCAAGTTAGGAAATGTACTATAAAAACCATTCAGCTATACAAAGTGTAGTGTGAGCTGTACATTGTGAGTGCATAGTTTGACAGTAGTTTTGCTACAATACTGCAATTGTGAGACCTGTGGACAAGGTCTCCTGTTGGGACAGACTATTTCTCTAGTTGAGATGTGCCATCTAAGGCATCTAGGTTTGCCTGCAATACATTACTGCAGGCCTTTGGTGCACATTAATAATTGCAATTACTTATTAACCCCTTATTAACCCCTCATGCTTCTAGCCCTGTATAAAGACAGTTTGTTCAGATCAGGTGCTACACCAGAGTATCACTACAGGTGGCCAACAAATTACACATTTCTGTAATGCTGTCATACTGTTAACATTTCATTTCTTGTACAGTTTTTAGTCTATGCTTTATTTGGTTATATGACAATTCCAATGCACTCTCCATTATTGGTTATATTTTTCTGTGACCCCTCTGAAAATGGGTTTTGTCCAGCAGGTTAGCCCCGGTCAACAAAATGTGAAAAAAAGCAAATACATACATACTAAGATGCTTAGCAAACAAACAGTGATACAAATTTCATCCTTAACAGTACCTGACCACACTTAGGGCGGCTGCGGTGGTGCAGTTGTTAATGTTGCCGCCTCACAGCAAGAGGTTCTCCGGTTAGATTCTCAGCTGGGATGCCTTCTGTGCGGAGTCTGCATGTCCTCCCTGTGGTCCCGTGGGTTTCCTCCGGGTGCTCCGGTTTCCTCCCACATCCCAAAGACATGCTGTACGTGGATTGGACACTCTAAATTGGCCCTAGGTGTGAGTGTGTGCATGTGTGTGTGCCTTATGTGGAAGGTTGGGTGCAGGGCTGGCAACTAGACACCATAAAACTCCACTGCCAATCATGAGCGGACAGATGATCCACTGTGGCGACCCCTAACCGGGAATAGCCAGAAGAAGAAGTACTTGACCACACTTGTTTAGTATTTCTGTGATTTGTTTACAGAGGGCTTTTTGAACTCTTTCAAAATGGTACAACAGGATTAACTGGAGCTTTCTGCATGTAGTAGGTTTTGAGACGTATCTACAGGCTGCGACTGACTGACTATTACTCGGTTAGTGAATGTGATTAAAAAAAAGTCATCGTGGTATGTCTACCGATTACATCCCTGACACTTCAGGTGCACAATACTCTCCGGAGCAGGACGCACACCTGCCAGGTTAGGAAACCCTGCAAGCAAAAGGAGTCAACTTCTCTGCTCCCCTCAACATAAAACAAAACTTACAGCAAACTTAAAAGATGTCATACCTCCCCCTGTGTAAATAAATGAGCTCACTTAACAAGTGTACCAAGGAGTTATGCTCTACTTGCTTCAGCAACACCTAGCACAGAAACATGCTCTAAACCTCAGTGTGTTGCACGTTACAACAATAGGTACAACACTGAAAACAGTGACAACACTTAAGCACTTTCACATTTTGCATGTGTGGGACAAACTAACCACACCCCCTGTGGTCCCTCCATACACTCAAACTTAAATAATCAGCTTTGGGAATGCACTTACCTTAGGTCAAGTGCCACTTGAGAAACCATACTGCACCAATGCCCAGCCTGTACAAAGAAGCAGTATTAGCACATGCATGGTCCATGCACAGCTTTGGCAACTGTGCACTTGAGAGAATAAAGCCAGTAAATGTACTGTATTGACAAGCAGCCTAAAATGAATCAGCCCCTGGCAGGACAGAGTGTGAAATTTTGGACAACACCCAACTTTTGCTACTGCCTTTATGTCTGAAGTAGATTAACAATTCTGATTGGCACTGGAGTGTACATACCATTCAGTATTCATTTATAGCGACTACCTTGGCATAGTGAACTCTACTGCCCACCCCCATAAAAAAGTACCAGATGCTCATTCTCTGACCTCAATTAAAAATCCTCAGAATGGAAAAGACAGCAGGTGTCCCACCACACCTATGATCATTTCTTTTTATTAGCCATCCCTAGTGGAAAGAAGGTACCAATCTTCTACTCTGCAGCCATCTCTGGAGATAAAATTATGGTAAAATAAGATACTTATTAAATCACAGGCAACGGATCCCCTAGTACTGGTTTACTTGTGTGTGTGTATTATATATATATATACACATACACATACATATACATACACACACACACACACACACATATATATATACATATATATATACATATATATATATACACACACACACACATACATATATATATATATATATATATATATATATATATATATATATATATATATATACACATACATATACACACACACACATATACATACATACACACACACAAAAAAAAGTCAAATATTAATGGAAGAAGAGAATACAGGTGAATTAATGGGAAAAATGGCACACCAGTAATGTTATAGATATGTATTCAGTAAAAAATTCAAGGAAGACATTAATATTTAATTTTTTTTTTTTGCATTTGGTTATCAGAATAGACTGACTGGACACTGTCCTCTTTCAATGGATGCCTGGAGAGAGAGAGCTTCATGCACAAGATGTAATGTGGTGACAATTTGGAAAATATTATTTATGTATAAACACACACAAATCAAATTGTTAAGAGGCAATAAAGTCAATTATTAACAGACAAGTAACACTATATAGGTGAAGGATTTATATGCCCAATTTGCAGTTTGTCCAGTGACCTGGAAAGGTCATGGCCATCTTTACCCAGTTAGTAAGATGCCATTTATCCTCAACCCTCCTGCTGTTTTAACTCTGTTCCATGTGGCAAATTGTTTAACAACAACTCTTTGTTCAACAGTGCGTTAACATGGCCATTGGGAGAGAATATGCATATCCCATATATCCACCCACAATGAATAGGCGGCTGCCTGGAGCGAAGGAAAGCAAAGCAAAGAGCTGAGTAAGCAGGTGAAAACCTGCAGCTCACTTCAGCATGGTAATTTAACATCAAACATTAAGGATGCAATAGAATTGCCTTCCAGCAGTAGCAGTGGAATCCATAAAAATAGAACTTAACAGTCTAGGCACTTTATGAGGAGTCATACCTCCTGTGAGAAGTAACTTTTCCAAGGCATTATAAAAGGTTAATGCATTTCAAACCACAGACCCTCCATGAACACAAAAACCTGAAGAAATGCCTCTGGCTATTGCTACCACTTTTAAAAACTGAAACATACTTCCTGCCATGCACTCCTAAGTTTATAAGGCAATTCTCATTTATTTAGAAGACTACACATGCAATCCCAAAGCCTGGAAGGGAAGTCTTAGAGAGCTGTGTATTGCAGCTCCTCCCCCTACCAGGAAGGGTAGTTATTACCACTCAAGTGACAAATGCCATACAAGGGTGACTGTAACTTAACAGAAATGTGGTGAGACTTTGCCACAATTTGGGCTACTAAAGCCTCAGGTCAACAAACCAAACAAATGTTGACACTTTAAAACCAGGCAGCCTGGATATATTAGATTATGGTGGAGAGGGGTTGTTTGTAACAGTATTTGTTAGACAGCTTGGTGTAAGTGTGTGTGTGTCTGTGTGTGTGTGCTGCATTCCTATCAGGCTTCTTCCAGAGCACAGTAATAAACAAATATGCTTAACAGCTTTGCTCATGGCACCTCTCAATGGCTCTCCTTATATGTTTTAAGCACACCACACTAACCAAGAAGCATTGCAGCTGCAGAAAAACAAAATCCAAAAACGAAGCTAAACTTTGCCAGTAAATGACTGCCAAGTACCGAGAGCTGGGACTGACGTAGTCTGCAAGCAATTAAGTGTACATACGACCCTTCAGAGGATTTTTATAAATGGGAATATCTGACAGAACACAGCCCAGTTTTTTCAGTGCAGACATTTAACAGGAAAGTTGAATGCAAAACTACTAGCCAACACCCGATGATCACATTTTATTGCAAAGTTGAATTAAGCCTTCCTTTTGAAACTGAATGTTTTGTTTTCACAGCCAGGTATGCTAACCATAAAATTGTTCTGCCACCTTGCTTTTATGCAATTTTACCATATGGAATATGATATACAATTCAGCTTCACAGAAAAAGGTTTTAACTGGCAATTGAAAGAGAAAACAGAAAGTACTACCCTTTTGAATATAGTGGTATAGGTATCTGAACAGCTCTTGCCTGCATGGTAGAGCTTAAAAAAAATCCTGGTGGCCCCAGCCCTTTCTTAAAGTCTTTTTTTTTCTGTACCCAAATGACACAGACCACAAAATCAGTGTGCCACTCAACCTCACCCCCATAAGGCATAACAATGTACCCAACCTACTAGTCATAGGTGACTGTCAGGCACACTGATGTCCCACTCAAGCTAAACAAGGAGAAAGTTACTGTCACAGGATCTGCCACATAACACAAGGACTCTGGTCACTCTGCAAGTACAAATATGACTATGTCATTGTCCAGGTTGGTGTGAATGACCTGCGATGTACCTTCCTGGACTACATGAAGAGAGACATGGAGGAGCTCTCGGATCATGTAGCCCAGGCAGGTATGACCCTAACCCTGAGTAGCATCCTGCAATCGCCCAGAATGGTACCACAGTTCAAGCACAAAATGATTGAATTCAACAAGTGGCTAAGTTTCTGGTGTCATTCTAAGGGGATCTGGTATCTGTCTGCCTCGGATGACATGATCAACAGATGACGATGCTTTGCCAGAGATGGCCTGCATCTGTTGCCCCTGGGATTCCAGATAATGGTTAAGACTCTTGCCACTCCTATAGTGCCTTTTTTAGGCAAGGTTCAAATGATAAACCTACCACCATAGCAGGCACAAGCAAGCAAAATCTGAGGGTGACGCTACTCAATGCTAGAAGTCTAAACCTCAAAATGCACTCACTTGAGGCACTCCTTAAAATGGAGAACATAGACATCTGTGCAGTAACAGAGACCTGGTTCAAGGCTCCAGAGAGCACCCCTGCATTACCAGGCTATAATTCATACCACACCTTTCGGCCACGTAACCTGGACTGAAACACTAAAGGAGGAGGCGTGTCCATATTCATTAAGTATATACACACCTCCAGGCTAGTTGCTCAACATAATTTATCCGAAATTATCCAAGTGCAACTAACAATGGGCAAGACTGCAATCCAGGTTTGTTACAGATCCTCCATCATGCCCCAGGATGACCACTCCTTCTTTCGGCTGCTCCCATTAGGGGTCGCCACAGCAGACTTGTTTCCATTTCCTCCTGTCCTCTGCATCTTGCTCTGTCACACCAACCACCTGCATATCCTCTCTCACCAGATCCATAAACCTTATCTTAGGCCTTTCCTCTTTTCCTGTTACCAGGCAGCTTCATCCTCTTTTCCTGTTACCAGGCAGCTTCATCCTTATCATCTTTTTCCCCAATATACTCTGCACCCCTCCTCAGCACATGTCCAAACCAACGTAATCTTGCCTCTCTGACTGTCTCCAAACCTTCCAACCTGGGCTGACCCTCTAATATACTTATTCCTAATCCTGTCCATCCTCGTCACACCCAGTGCAAATCTTAACATCTTCAACTCTGCCACGTCAAGCTCGACTCCTGCCTTTGTCAATGCCTCTGTCTCCAACCTGTATAACATAGCTGGTCTCACTACCCTCTTGTAGACCTTCCCTTTCACTCTTACTAGTACTCGTCCATCACAAATTACTCCTGACACTCTTCTCCACCCATTCCATCCTGCCTGTACTCTCTTCTTCACCTCTCTTCCACACTCACCATTACTCTGAACTGTTGATCCCAAGTACTTAAACTCATTCACCTTCACCACCTCTACTCCCTGCATCCTCACCATTCCTCTATCCTTCCTCTCATTCACACACATATATTCTGCGTTAGTCCTGCTGACCTTCATTCCTCTTCTCTCCAGAGCATATCTCCACCTCTCCAGGGCCTACTCTCACTACAGATCACAATGTCATCTGCAAACATCATAGTCTACAGCGACTCCTGTCTGATCTCGTCTGTCAACCTGTCCATCACCATTGCAAATAAGAAAGGGCTCAGAGCTGATCCTTGATGCAATCCCACCTCCACCTTAAACGCATCCATCACTCCCACCGCAGACCTCACCACTGTCACACTACCCTCGTACATATCTTGTACCACTCTTACATACTTCTCTGACACTCCCGACTTCCTCATACAATACTACAATTCCTATCTAGGCACCCTGTCATAGGCTTTATCTAAATCCACAAAGCCAAAATGCAACTCCTTCTGACCTTCTCTGTACTTCTCCATCAACACTCTCAGAGCAAACATCGCATCTGTAATGCTCTTTCCTGGCATGAAGCCATACTGCTGATCACTAATCATCACCTCCCTTCTTAACCTAGCTTCCACTACTCTTTCCCATAACTTCATGCTGTGACTGATCAGTTTAATCCCTCTGTAGTTACTACAGCTCTGCACATCACCCTTATTCTTAAAAATCTGTACCGAAACACTTTTTCTCCATTCCTCAGGCATCCCCTCACTTTCCAAGATTTCATTAAACAATCTAGTTAAAAACTCCACTGCCATTTCACCTAAACACCTCCATGCTTCCACAGGTATGTCATCTGGACCAACAGCCTTTCCGTTCTTCATCCTCTTCATAGCTATCCTTACTTCCTCCTTGCTAATCCACTGCACTTCATGATTCACTATCCGCACATCATCCAACCTTCTCTCCCTCTCATTCTCTTCATTCAACCCCTCAAAGTACTCTTTCCATCTGCTCAACACACTCTCCTCGCTTGCGAGTATGTTTCCCTCATTATCCTTTATCACCCTTACCTGCTGCACATCTTTACTAGCTCGGTCCCTCTGTCTAGCCAATCGGTACAGGTCCTTTTTTCCCTCCTTAGTGTCCAACCTTTTATACAACTCTTCATCTCTTTGACAATCCCACTTCTTCACCAACCTCTTTCTCTGTATACTCTCCTGTACTTCTTCATTCCACCACCAGGTCTCCTTGTCCTCCTTCCTCTTTCCAGATGTCACACCAAGCACCTTTCTAGCCATCTCTCTTACTAGCTCTGCTGTAGTTACCCAGCTATTCGGTAACTCTTCACTGCCACCCAGCGCCTGTCTTAACTCTTCCCTGAACATCACCTCACAATTACCCTTTTTCAATTTCCACCATTTGATCCTTGGTGCTGCCCTCACACTCATCCTCCTCTTCTTGATCACCAATGTCATCCTACAAACCACCATCCTATGCTACCCAACTACACTTTCCCCAGTCACCACTTTACAGTCTCCAATATCCTTCAAACTGGCACTCCTACATAAGATATAATCCACCTGTGTGCATCTTCCTCCACTCTTGTATGTCACCCTATGCTCCTCCCACTCTTGTATGTCACCCTATGCTCCTCCCTCTTGTTAAAATATGTATTCATCACAGCCATGTCCATCCTTTTCGCAAAATCCACTACCATCTGACCTTCTGCATTCCTTTGCTTAACACCATACCCACCCATCACTTCCTCATCCCCTCTGTTCCCTTCACCAACATGCCCATTGAAATCTGCTCCAATCACCAGTCTCTCACACTTGGGTACAGTCATCACCACTTCATCCAACTCACTCCAAAATTTTTCTCTCTCATCCATCGCACACCCAACTTGTGGAGCATATGCACTAACATTCATCATTGCACCATCAATTTCCAGCTTCATAAACATCACTCTAGCCGACACTCTTTTCACCTCCAAAACACTCTTAGCATACTGTTCCTTCAGGATAATGCCTATGCCATTTCTCCTCCCATCTACACCATTTTAAAACAATTTGAAACTGCCTCCGATACACCTAGCCTTGTTCCCCTTCCATCTGGTCTCTTGCACACACAATATACCAACCGTCCTTCGATTCATCATATCAGCTAGCTCCCTCTCTATACCAGTCATACTGCCAACATTCAAAGTTCCGACCTTCACTATCACAGTCCAGGATGCCCACTCCCATGTTTCTTAATACACTGGATAATATTAAAGGTACAGCCCAATACCCTAATAACGGGAGATTTCAACTACCTCACATCAACTGGGAAAACTACTAGTGTACTAACTCATTTGCTCATTGCTTTCTGGAATTCATAAAACTCCAATGCCCTGGATCAGTTTGTCCACACCTCCACCAGGGGCAACAATATCATTGACCTGGTCATTACCAATATGGGTAACTGATGTTCCATGCCAGAGGTCAACTTCTCGCTGGTCACCTCCGACCGCAAGCTAATCACCCTAGACATCAATATTCCACCCCCACCCCCCAGTAAGGAAACCGCCATAAAAAACTTCAAAGCCAACTTCGTGCTTAAGACAGAAGTGGCAAACTTCACTACACCCATGCAGTTGGGTAATAAGAGTTATGACTGCTGAATCCTATACAAATGCACTGCATAATCACTTACACAACTGCATGGATCATGCCATCCCCAACAGAACCAAGATGCTACCCTAAAAAAAAAAAAAGAAGCCAATCTGGTGGTCCCCAGCCATAAACAAACTCTACAATAGAAGGAAGACACTGTTGCAAAAAAAAGAGTAAAATCACCTGATTGTAGGAACTCCTTGGTCAGCCTCAGTAAGAAGCTGAGATCCCTCATAGAATCTTTCAAAGCTGGTTACGAAAATAAAATCACCACCAATTCTAAAGACAACCACAAAGCTTTCTACAGCTATGTCAAGAATCTCAATGGCAACACTCAAAACACTCAGATTTGCTCCAAGCTAGAGCACAATGGCACTAGAGACATAGAACCAACTGATATTGCCAACATCCTGGCAGACAGGTTCAGTGCAAACTTTACCCCCCTCAGTGCAAACTTTACCCCCATCACCCCCCCTCAATGCAAACTTTACCCCCCATCACCGCCCCTCAGTGCAAACTTTACCCCCCCTCACCCCCCCCCCCAAAAGGGCCCATCTCTATACTGGGAGAATGCAAAGCCCCTGTAGTCACTGATGCACAAGTTAAGACCACACTCTCCAAAGCCAAGAACACAGCATCCATGGGACCAGACAACATCCCAGGATGCATTCTGCATGAACTACAAAATGAACTGGCACCCTACCAAAGTACCATGTTAAATCATAGCCTCACTTCAGGCTTTGTGCCCACTGAATGGCGCACAGCGACGGTTATCCCACTCCACAAACTCCACGGATCACAAGAACTACTGCCCCATTAGCCTAACGAGCCTGGTCTGAAAAACCATGGAACGTATCATCTTGGAGCTTATAAAGAAAGACATAGGAAACCCCAGACTCTGGACCCCACTTTGGCTTTGTAAAAGGTAGATCATGACTCCTAAACCTGATCGACTTCTTTGAAGCAGTCAGAGCTGTGGATGAGGGTAAGGTGGTGCACACAGCCTACCTTGACCTTGTCAAGGCTTTTGACACCATCCCCTACTCTGGAATTATAGATTTTAGGCATAAATCCCTATGTCACAAGATGTGCAGCCAACTGGCTTCACTGACAGAACCCACACAGTGAAAGCAGCAGACTCCAAAATCTGACTTCAGACCAGTGACAAGTGGAATACCACAGGGTTCAGTCCTAGGTCCTCTTGGCATTTATTTCTCAGAAGTCCAGGCTAATACTACAGGCCTTTGGCTAACAAAGTTTGCAGATGACTGCAAACTAGTAGCCATAATAGAATAGTCTTATGATGTGGACATTCTACAAAGAGGCCTCACTGAGACTGATGCTTAGTGTCAAAGTTATGGTCTCAAGCTCAATGCCAAGAAGTGCACTGTCATCCCCTTTGGGAAAAACACTGTACCAATGAACTGCCACATGGGCGGTAGCCTACTAAACACCGAAAGTGTGATAAGAGACCTTGGGACACAGGTGGACAGTAGTCTCTCCTTCAATACTCACATCGCCACAGTAGTCAGGAAATCCTTCTACGTGGCACAGCTCATCACAAAGGGATTCTCCATTGTTACTCTCTACTCACCCCCCATCAGACCTATCAAAGAATACAAAACCCCATTTGGCATGTACCTTGCAAGATATTTACAACAACTAGAAAGGCCACAGAAATACCTCACTAAGAGGATTACTGGCCTCGAACAGATGCCATATGCAGACCGTCTTAAAAAACTCCAGCTCTACTCCATCGCTTATCACCTACTCAGAGGCAACCTCTGCCTAGCATACAAAGCTATGTCAAACCCATATCTGTTGGACATGCTACACTTAACCTTAATCTCTCCAAGCCACACAGTCCAGTGATCTAAACCTTGTCACCAATATAAACAGAACATGGAGTGATAGATTCCTGTCCCAGAGACTTCCCATACTTTGGAACAGGCTGCCCATTCACATCAAGCAGAGCTCCTTACTAGTCCTCTTTAAAAGGAATCTTGACAATTGGATGGGAAATAGGAAATTCACCCCAGGGATCACTTCTGTGGCTCTGCTCGACAGAGGCGCATGAAAATAATTTTCTTGGGTGACGAAAGCCAGTAATCTTTTTTGGCTAGGCTTATACAGGCCCCAGGGCTGATGGCCTAGTACCTACCTATGAACCTAAGACAACTGCTAATTCTTGTAGATCAGTCCATTTTGGGAATACCAGAATGCTCCACAAGAGTGATAACTAACAGTACTTTTTTTTTTCTCCTCCTAAAACTGGGCAAATTAATTCAGAGGGCAACTACTATATTAGCAACTGCCAGAGTTAAGTCATTCTCTAGGGCCAGATACAATAAGGCTGAGAGAGAGTGGTAACCATTCTATGGGATGCCCCCCCAATACATTTCACAGTGGCTGTATCACATCACATCTTTTCCTCCCTTCCAGTATAGTTGGCCAGTCAAATATGAAGGTTTGCTTTTCGATCAGTTAAGCTATGGTTTGCTCGTTTTTTGATCAGATGTGTGGAATGATGCAGAGGGCCTTTGGTTAACCACTGCTGAGGCCAGTAAGTTGCAAACACTGGACAAATGTCAGATTAGTGACTGCTTGGAGTACTCAGAAGCATCAGAAAGTATCAGGTACATAATTCCGATTGTTAATAGCAGTTTGTAGTGGAAGATTAGTGGACAGTCCACAAACCGTAAACACATCTGCATCCAGCACTATCAAAAAAAGTGCTTTATGATGCTTGGACTAGCATCAGGCATAATTTTCAACCGCGGACATGTTAACTCACTGAAAATTTAAAGAATTCACTGAAAGAAAATCCGTGAACAGACAATGTACTGCACCCCCTTAATAAATTAATACATAACTAACTGTGCACTCTCTTACATAATAGACAATGTAGAGGAATCACATTTATGGTTTACAGTACAGTTTGTAGCTAGAAAAGGGTTGCATAGGGTAGGAGCATTTCAGAGAGTCAAAAAATAAAAAAAAAAAAAACGAAATAAGATTACAGTGTAGAGCTAGAAATGAAAAATGTGCATAGCAATTATTTATGTGATGTGGCCGCATCAAGTCTTACTCAAAAAACGCATACAACTGCTACCAAGAACTCACTGATGTAGTACACAATACAGGAATCACACTCATTCTGCACTCCCTTCATTAACAAATAGTGAAAACTGTAACTGTGTAGTCAAAACACATGAAAACCTGTACATCAGCACTCTCTTACATTACAGTTCAACCTTTCACTGTTCAAACTTTCACTGAGTTAGTTATCAGCAATTTACTTACGTCATGAAATGAGCAAAGATGAGGCACTGGAGAAACATTTCTTTAGTGATCTCCCCATCAGCGTGTCTTTAGCAAAATTGTATCAGTAGGGGAACTCATCACAGCACAAGTGCTCCTGCGATTCGGCTTTTTTATTACATGCATAGGTTGATATGTACACACACAAATATATATATATTTTTTCAGTTCACTTTTGCAGGGAGGCCAGCCTCCCCTCACACCTCCCCTATTTAAATATACCAACTCCCGAGATCACACTATATTGAGGAAGGGGGTAAACTACAATTACCCTATAAATATTCACGATGTCACAGGCAATCTGCATGAAGTCAATAATGCATCATCAGTATACTACATCACAGCCATTAGGTATGTCAAGTCTGGCCACACCTGCACAAAACAGCCAGTGGGTTAAGAAAGTAAAACAATGCCAAAAATGCATGCTAATGCAAACCTGCAACTCTAGTAACTTAAGTTTGTAAAAACAATACTTAAAATCCGTCCAACTGTCGGCCATTGTCCCACCATTATTTCCAACTTTTCTCAGAATTCTTGTGCCAAGAGGTATGCCAGTAAGTCACAACCTGATGACAATACACCTCACTAAAAATGTCATGCCACTCAGCAGTAATCCAAAATTGTGGGGTAAGCCCCCTCCCTAAACCCATAGTCTTACTAGTTGAAAAAGTCTAGGCAAAAAGAGAATAGGACATTTTGTGAAATTCTCGATGATAGAGAGGTGTGCTCACTGGCTAGGTCTTCTGGTGTTTGGGCACAACTATAAAATTATGGCTCATTTGTGAACAGAAATAGTGAAATATAACTAGTGAGTTGTGACAAGGCTGACCAAGGCACTAAAAGCAATGACTCAAATTCTTACAAATTAACTGCAAGTCCAAAACAAGAGCAGCACGCAGTAAGGGATTATTACACGTCCAAAACAGGAGCAGCACGCAGTAAGGGATTATTACACGTCCAAAACAGGAGCAGCACGCAGTAAGGGATTATTACATGTCCAAAACAGGAGCAGCACGCAGTAAGGGATTATTACATGTACAAAACAGGAGCAGCACGCAGTAAGGGATTATTACACGTCCAAAACAGGAGCAGCACGCAGTAAGGGATTATTACACGTCCAAAACAGGAGCAGCGTGCAGTAAGGGATTACTACACGTCCAAAACAGGAGCAGCACGCAGTAAGGGATTATTACACGTCCAAAACAAGAGCAGCACGCAGTAAGGGATTATTACATGTCCAAAACAGGAGCAGCACGCAGTAAGGGATTATTACACGTCCAAAACAAGAGCAGCACGCAGTAAGGGATTATTACACGTCCAAAACAGGAGCAGCATGCAGTAAGGGATTATTACATGTCCAAAACAAGAGCAGCACGCAGTAAGGGATTATTACAAAGTAGGTACGTAAACCTCTAAACCTCTTGTAGCAAGAATTTTGGACAAAATCAAAAAGAATGTGAGGGCAAGGCCCCAGAACAAGGACAATTTTTTAAATATTACTCTTACAAACCTAAATCCTCAGTGACTTGCCAGAAAACCACAAACCTTATAAGAAACAGACCAAACATTATGAGGCAAAAATCCAGACATTCTGTGAAAATGTGGACAGCTGAGAGCTATGGAGGTATGTTACAGACTTCTGTTTGAATTTCTGCTTTGTCAGATGTGAGGAATGGACTTTTTCTAACTTAGCCCCCAACAGTGTTATTCTCCCTCATACAATTCTCCTCGAGCTGTATGCATGCACATTAAGTAAGCCTTCTCCAAATAACACAAAAATCCAATTAACAGGACTAAACAAACCCCTACGACCTTGCAACATGTCAGCATTGCACTGGCAAAGTAGCACCCTTAGGAAAGGGCACCATGGACACTGAAACACTGCTATGTTGAGTTTGCTACCAAGAAGGGAGCCAGTTTAAATAAGTACGGTCACTACAGTTATTCCAGTCTATTCTTATTATCGTTGCAACAACTGAATTACTGTAATAAGTCACTGTCTACTCTCTGTGCTAGTAGCATGCTCGCAGCTTGAGGACCCCCCTCCATTAGCAGCATGAGTCCAACTTAACTTGTTTGTTTCACAGAGGCTAAACTTTTTTTTTATGTTGCTTAAACCTATTTTACTGCTTCCATCTTTATTTTACTTTACTATACAAAGCATAAACATTTAAAACAGTTACTAAAGCCTTTTAAATATGTACAAGTCACATGGTACAACACCCTCTGATTTAACTCTCAAATAGGACTTTAAAAGATACAAATTAATTTAAGCCACCCTGACAATATATGAGCCCCAAGTCGTAAAATCCATCTAGATTCCTCTAATACAGTATGTTGAACAATACATTCATATCGGCTAGCCTACTTAATTCACACATCCTTCTATTCATAGTGTAAAACTCTGCAACCCTGCTTCCTCTCAGAACCAAAATCAAATAGAGAACCAATCAGCACCAGTCAGCACCATTACTCCTTCCATTCTTCAGACTTGCCTCAAAAATAGGGACATCCACCTATACCCTGGACCTACTTCAACTTCCCCTTTCTTATAAAATAGATCCTTCTCCAGCATATTTCTAGTCACATCAAACCTATGTAGCATCTGGAATAAAAAAAAAAAAAAAAAAAAACACACAGACTTCACTGATATACTTGCAAATACTTGCAATTACAGAGACATGGCTTAAGCCAAACATACAGGACACCCAACTATCCCCCCCAGGCTTCAATATAACAAGCACTGACAGAACATGTGAAAAAGCAGGAAGGGTAGGTTAAATCTACCCCAGCTCATATATACTACAATAGTCCCCCACTCCAAGCCCATCCCAAAATGTAGTAATTCTGAACTCCTCATAGCCTTGGCCAACACACACTTTGTATCACAGTTTTGTACGTCTCCCTTGGTCACAACACTCCCAGAATAGAGGGCATACTGTCCTGGATGTCAAAATACATCAAATGAAACAATCATGGGTGATGTTAATATCAACTAGCGAAACTTAATTTTGGACTTCCCTGACAACAGTGTAAATCTTTTTGTATTCACACAACTTATTAAAACTCCAACTAGAATTCCTAAAAACAATAACCAAGAATTAATTCCAGACTGGATCTTAGTCTCGGATCCAAATCAATACTCCAACTCTGGTACTCTGCCAGTTACATTAAGTGACCACTTTCCTGCGTATACTCATAGGACAACCACCCAGTTATCCAAAGGCCATAATTATAAAAACTCCCGCAACCCAACTATAATCAACTCTACTAATATACTGAAAGCCTTGTCTACACTGAAAACACTACCCCTAGATGACATGATTAATTACCATTTCTGGGCACCCTTACTAGCCTAGCACTGCTTCAAACAAAATAAAGTCCCCAAAAAATTATACACCCTGGCTAACAAAGTCCACCAAACACTACTAGTAAATAGTGACAAAGCCAGGAAGGAACGGCAGAACAGAAATAATCCAAGTCTACAAAACTATAGATATCTACATAAATCAGGCAAAGAAGCTTATAACTAGTGACAAGAAACAATATCTACATAACAACTAACCATTAACCACAAAAACAAACTCAAAATGTTTTGGTCTACTATCTCGTCCCTTCTTTCCCCAGGGTCCAAAGAAAACCTTTCCACATTCACAAACATCTCTATCCCAAACTGCAGAATTGTTTAAATACTCCCTTTATAGAAAAGTATAGGTATCTTGGTCAATAATCCCAATAAGGCCCCCAGTCCCAACTCACACCTCTCTCACACAGCATCAAAACATACCGCATGCCCATCCCGCTCTACTCAAAAACAGTTCAGCAACAACCTCTAAACCTCCAAGCCTCTCATTGTATCCACCAACTACATGTCCATATATACATACATGCATACACACAACCTACTACATAAAATAAAATACTGCTCTCTTTCTGCAGATAACCTTTCAGCCAAATACTTGAAAATTGTCACTGATGCCATTGCCTACCCAGCCAGTATTTTCATCAACAAATCCATCACAGAATCCTGTGTTCCCTCCCTTTAGAAAAAAAATCAGTTCTAACCCCATTACATAAAAGGGGTCAAATCTACTGAATTATCCAACTTCTGCCCCATCGCCACGTTATCTCCTCTCTCCAAAACCTTAGAAAAAGTGTATGCAAATAGCTTCTTGACCATCTAATCCACAATAATCTACCAGCAGCCACCCAGCATGGCTTTACACCAGCTCATAGTACAGCAACCACAATAATAATGTTTCTGGATACAATTAACAAAACAAGAGACTCCGGCCAACCAACCTCAGCACTATTTCTTGACTTATTGAAAGCTTTCGATACAGTCTTGCACAAAATTTCTTCTCTTGGTCTTTCTGGTCCCCCTCTACAATGGTTTTCTAGCTGACAGTGTGTAAAATTGGCAAGGCTCTCTCTCCCTCTCAGTATCTAACCAACACAGGAGTTCAATGATCCATCCTTGGACCCCCTCCTCTTCAACATCTTCATAAAATGATCTCCATATTGCCTCCTGCCAAAGTTCCCTAATCCAATACATCAACAACTCAACTCATCTCCTCTTCCAACAACATAGTTACACCTCAGACAAATAACCCAAACTGCCTTCTCCTCCTCCTGGCTCAATAATGCACAACTATTACTCAACCCCAACAAAACCAAATTCCTCCTTTTTACTACTAGGACAATCTCCACTGACTAAGACATTTTCATTAAATAACACAACACAAAACAAAGTGGTCCCATATACCAAATTATTAGGAGTAACAATAGATAAATTTACCTTTGACCTTCATATACACAAAAAAAAAAAAAAAAAAAAAAAAACTAGGGATGCTCTATTGGCACAAAAAACTTCTTGGATACAACCACCAAAACAACATTAGCCAAGACTTACCTAGTACCCTCATTACTAGATGGTGCCCCCCATTTTAACCAATCTTCAGACTACACTAAAAAATAAGCTTGAATCCTGGTAGAATAAAACTGCTAAATTTCCCGGTAGAATAAAACTGCTAAATTTACAATAGACATACCATATTTTAACCACCACTGTTCAGCTCTTATCCCACTTAAATGGCTAGAATTCCCAACATCTAAACTACCTCCAGCTAACACCTACCCATAAAGTTATCTATAATCCTAAAGTCTGCCCTGCCTTAAAAACAATGCTTCAGATTTACACAGCTACCCAGGCTCTTCCCTCTGAAGACAAACCGCTTTCAACTTTATATAAACCAAACAAAACTGCCAGACAATGTCTATATTCATACTCTGTGACCAAACTATGAAACGTGCTACCCAGATAGTAGAACCAACCCTCATTTTAAATTCTAATTTCCAGAAATTAAAGACTTCAAACGCATGTCACGTATTTGTCCCTGCTCCAATCATAGCAGACTCTCACCCTTTTTACTATACCTGTGTTCAATTGCACCACTCCTACTTCCTCCTCACTTTCCCCCTCTCTTCCTCCTTTATCCGAATTGTAACTACCACGTCCACTAATTTCTAGCCTTCCCTCCTCCATCCTAGATCCCAAACTCTCTGTGCTGATAAAGGTTAGATAAGAAGATGGTAGGTTGATTTATCTTACTTTTTCCATTCCTCTCCACACTACCATCCTCCACCTCCGTTATACCTCTCCACACTACCATCCTCCACCTCCGTTACTCCTCTCCACACTACCATCCTTCACCTCCCTTACCTCCAATTCTAACTATGTTTATCTATTACTTCTGCATTAAGCATCTCTCTGTATTATTATTATTCAAATAACCCGACAAACTATGCAGTACAGTTTCATTGCCATCATGCCTATCTATGCAATGTCTTTATGAAGCAACTGTCCCTCCCATAAAATTATCCTAACTGCTATGCTTTGTTATACATTTTGTACAGGAATCTGTAGATATATTTGTTAATCTTCTCTGTAAATGTTAGAAATGCTTAGACTTGCTTGCTTTTCTTCCCATGTAAAAAGTGTATGCATATGCTTTTTTGTGTTCATCTGCAATTTATGTTCTGTTTTATGTAAAAAGCTATATTTTTTTCCCCTTTCCTTTGCATCGGAGCTGTTCTCCCGGGCCTCTTACCCAGTCAGACTTTCCTGGTAACCAAATAATTGACAAGATAAATAAATGTTAATTTAAAATAACAGAGGGCAAAACTTTGACGATTTATCTGCATGAATGATACAAGTGATATGCGAAATTTGTGTGCAACAATGAGAGCTTATTGGTTGCCAGAACAAGGAGTTTTTATATTTAAATGTCTAGGCACGTGCTATGTCATTTATAGGCAGAAATTAACATTTCTGCATTGCGGTCTTGTTATTCTGCTGAAAGGTTTTTTTGTTCAAATTTTACATGTGGGTTTGCAGCTAAAGGAATGCAGTAGATGGAAGATGCAAGAGTAAAATTAAGTTGCTGTTGCCAAATATTCTTTGCTGCTATGTAAACATTCGCTTTCCTACAGCTTTTTGTAGGCTCAAGACAGCATGCCATAAAAAAGGGCACTTTTGTGCAGAGTATCTTATGTACATATTTATATGTTTAAATGGGTGAGTTAAATGGTATAGGGAGCCATTCTCAGTCACGACTTTGGTCACAAAGCAAAGACAAAAAAATCTTACAGAAACAGAAATAAAAACAAATACTACGAGATTTAGGAAGTAACAAATGTCAAATGTATAAAGTACTATAGGAAAACTGACACTCAAAAGAAATGTTACACCCAATAAAACAGAACAATAGTTTTTAAGTCTGTTATCGAGTTAGAACAAAATGTATAGAATAAATTTATTATTTATTTTCAATATATACACGAGTTTACATAGTCCGTATTTATTGCTTAAGTGTCCATATGGTTGGCTTGTGGTATTGGGACTGCAGTCCCTACTCTCAGGACTTGGAACTCCATGTATGCGTAGCTACACAGTTCCACTTTCTGGGGTATTTTCTAAATTAAATATTACAGGATTTTTTTTTTAAGTACTTCACAGTGAAGGAAGTGATCATGCTTTACTGCAAGTACACCTCACATATCCGAAATGAACTTTCTTTCTCAAAGTAGCTCCGATGTGTATTCTGACAAGGAAGAGAGGGTGGAGTATAGCATGCAGTACTAAATTACACTTATTTATGAAGAATTCTATGATCAAAGTGTACCCCATTTTAATACAGCCAAGTTACAATCAAGTTGCCAGCCCCACTTTGAAGTGGGTCTATATTAGAACACCGAAAGGGAGAGAAGGAGAAATATCGAATGCTCACATGAGCAGATATGCAGGAATTCGATGTTTTTTTTTTTTTTTTTTTATTGCAGTATAGTGAAGATCGAAATATTTACCCTTTCTTCACTGTAGTGCGATCTTGGAGTTGAAATGTATATTTAGCCGGGGGGGGGATGTTGAGTTACTGAATTTTTACTCATGTGAGCGTTCAATATTTCTCCCCTTTGGTGTTCTAATATAGACCCCTTTAAAGTTACTATCTACAATAGACGTGCACTTTAGAAAATCTCAAGAAGCAACTTAACTAAAATTGCTAAACTGAGGGGGGTTTAGAACACTTTCGAATGTTGGATGCAGTTCCAGCTTGCTGGTGTAATTTTGGAGAAAGTACTTTTCTCAACTGAAAAGTGAAACAGTAGAATCTGAATTTCTTGGCTGTAAATGAACAAAGTTCTTTTGTGACCAATTCACTGGTCAGAGAAGGGAACCAACGTGGTGAATTTAAAGGTAACAGCCTCTAGAAGATATGCAGCTCTACCGCGAGTAAGAACCTGTTAGCCTTTTGAACAGTCATAACCATTTAAAGGTATTGCTTTACCTATATCCAGCTACATTGTCAGGATATACAGCATTAAAGTTTATACACCACTTTAGTCAACCTGAATGCCCTGCCAAGACACAATTGGTATTTGAATACCCTGCCAGTCCTCACTAGTGTCTACCTCCTTTGTGGTCACTATTTTTGAACTACTTCACTTATATTCAGTCTTTCAATACAAAAACAGCCTTCGTATGGAGTTCCTCATGACTTCCAATGAAGGTTCAAATGTGAAAAGCACTAATAATCTTTTTAGTCTGACAATCCTCATACAAACAGATAAACAAAAAGCTCACTGGTGTTTGTATATCAGGACAGTGATAAATAGATTGAAGCTTTTATTTGCAGCCCACTAGTGAAATGGGTCTATACAGCTCCCCACATTGGGGGCTGGGGGTGGAGGCAAAGCCCCCCCCCCACTATTAGAGTTTGAATTTTTTTTGTGTATGGCTGAGTGATAAAAAAAAAAAAAAAAAAAAAGTGTGCTGACGTGGCCTTTTGGGATTTTAACAGGTCAATATTTCCATGTCGATTAAGATGTGTTAGGTGAACATGTCGTTCGACATAGTAATATAGACCCACTGAAGCATAAATGCATATGAAGCCAAGTACCTTACAAGGGTTAGGAGACTACTGCTGTAAACTGATAAATTATTTCCATTTGCTTAAAGGGTATCTACTGTTGCATGTGATAAATGATGTGTCCCCCCTTTCGTCATCTATACAGAGGCCTAGTGTCTATGCAAGGCTCACAGGGTTGTTTGGGATTGGGCATGGAGACTTTTGGATGTTAACTATGAAAACAAATTGTCTTGTGTAAAGTCACCTTAATGCACTGCAGGTGTACACCCATATGCTTTTTTTTTTTTTTTTTGAACGAGGTAGAGAAATTAAGCTGCACCTGGTTAAACCAATCCATATACAGTAACTTCTCTGCAGGCTAACAGCACTTGTGTTGTAAATAATTCCCAGTACTATTTGTTGAATGGATTATTACCTCAACAGCAGAAATCATACCTCAGCCTCTGCACAAACTATCTGGACAAAGCAAAAAACAAAATATTGGGGGGGACAAAGCCCTTAAAATAGGGACAAATTTAAGTTTTACCTTCATCAACTTAGAAAGTTGACAGAATAAAAGGATATGAAGTCTGAAACTCCAATGCCAGTCATTTTTTTAGTGAATTCAGTACTCCCTGATGTGCTATAAACATGTTATGAGGAACAGGTAAAAATCTGAACATTCCGCAAACATCTGCACAGTTGAGAGCTATGAAATGCATCTGACAACTGAAAAGTTCAGAGCTAAAGCACGTATCATGGTACAACACTGCAGACTGACAATACCGTGAAGTGGAAATGGTGCACTTCGGGTAGAAAGGATAACAAAAACATGAGACCATCTGTAAAGAAAGACGCGCACGAACATGCCACAGATCATTACGTCAACTGCAGTGCTGTACTCTCCTTTTTCTCTCTGCTTTTTAGAGCTATGAGTAGTTTGCAGACTGTTACGCCAGAGAAGACCACTGGACAGACTTTAGAATACAGTATCAATCATCACTACCCATGGCCTTTGTAGAGCCAGGTCAAGCGTACAGCCAGTACCTTGAAAAACAGGCTGCTGTCAGAGTGGCTGTGTACAGGAATCTGCAACATAGGGAGGATGAACATTGACAGCTGTATATTCTGCAAAGGACTGTGGTTAGTTTAGCTCAGAGGTTAAACCCTTTACTGTAACATGTACTCATCTGCGTTATCACTTCCTGTGGTTCACGTACCATAAGCTAGTGAGACTCAACCTAACCAAATGGTAACCAGGCTTGAAGGCGCTGCATTGGTTTCAGCTACTGAATATTCTAGCTGTTGTGGTATAATCCTGACTGTAATGCCCGCTGCCCCTTTACCCCCCAAGGACTTTAGCTCCCTAAAATGGCAGCATTTCACAGACCTGAATTTGATCAGACTTTGATTCTACGAAGGACATGGCCTGCCACTACGAGTACTCAAGAATGGCACAGGATTGGCTTACTCAAAAGGTAAACCGGCCAAGTTTACCAAGTATTCTGATAAGTCCGTGCTAAATACTTGTACGAGTTAACTCTGTTTGGATGTCTTAAGTTCTACATCTAACTGCCCTCAAGACAAAAAAACACATGCTGTTTAGGAACATACTGTCTTATGCTTTTCAATTGCACTTGTTCATTATCTTCCGGTCATGTTTGTTCATTTATTTACTTGCTAACAGTATCACTAATGGCCTGTTTCATAGTAAAGCAGAGCACAAATTTAAACGCAGACTTTAGTATGTACATCTTCAACTCTTACATACACCGTGTTTTGGCGAGATTTCAGTTTATGGCACACTGTTCCCTGGTCATGCTGGCAGTAGGCGAGGTCAATCCAGTGACAGTAAACATATGTGACATGTTACCACCCCTTGGGTGACATTTCAGACAGAAGCACTTAGATCTTGTACTGGATCCTACCCCTTACCCTTAAAGGCCATATAGGTAATATTAGCAGAGTGCTTATGCATTTTAAACTTTGCTATAAGATCTCATATATTCCTTTCACCACTCAGGACAACAGCTAAAAATTAAATGTTCTTCCCAAACTGAATACTGCCTTCCAGCAATATCCTACAATCCACATATCCTTACAGATATATGTATCAGTTCAGCTTATAACTGCCACCTCCTATTCTTGTATATATTAGTGTAGGTGAAAGATGACTTTCTAAACCACCTAGAATAGTTCCCCAATAAACAAGAAATCTACAAACTTTTATCTGAATTCTCAAGGAAGCTACATGCAGGCACTGACAGCATATACTGCTCTCTCTCAAAAGTGCCCTCAATTGAATTACTCTGCCACTCAAACTGACACCGCTCACTGCTGGGGCAACCAGGGAATGGTGTGCCCTAAACTGAAATATCGCCCTGTGTTTTTCAGAAGTCAGTATTGCCACTCTATAATGTGCAGGTGGAGTAACAAAACAAGTGAGGTTAAATTATCATCTCTGTAGCAATTAAACTTGTAGGCCTCATTCAGGTACTCTTTGTTTTATGTTTTTCCCCTGAAGGTGAAAGGAGTTAGCCCCTTCCTGGTACCCATTAGTAACTTATTTTAGCTTACTGGTGCAATTTTTGTAAAATTCCCTCTCACAGAGTACTACTGTAGCTTTACAGTACTTTTAAATTAGAGCAAAGTACAGAGTAATTTAACAGAAAATATTAGTGACAGGATCAGCAGAGGTGGGTGCGTGGTATGAAGGGATGTGCTTACTACCCAGTCTAGCAGAAGGTAATGCAGCATTTTTGAAGTTATGTTCTCCAGGCAACAAGAAAATAGTGGACCATTTAGCATGGCCTCTGCAACTGCAATTACTTTGTACAGCGAGGTTAAGGTTACTGCATTTAGTGCTTAAACATACAGGCACACAGTAATGTCATTATAGGTTTATAGCCGTGTACTAGGCTAATGACCACAAGGGTCATTTTTAGCCTGGCTACACATCTCTAATCTGGACGAGTTCTGGTACCTTTGAAAATGTAAGCAGGTGCTTGGGAAATTAACCATTTACATGCTGCCTGTGTCCATTAGAGACATAGGTGCCAAACCTGGAATGAATTTCCTGTTCTCCATCCAGTTGACCAAGTTATACTTGAATTGGGTTAAGGAGGAATTTTGCTCGACATGGAACAACAGCGAGCTTAAACAAACATACAGGCACACAGTAATGTCATTATAACAGTTATGTGCTGTAAGATTTCATTGACCACAAGCCCTAACCTATTAGGAGTCCAACCAGAAAGTTAATTTGAACAGATTCTAAATGGTCATAAAATACTGAAATCAGATACCTCTTACATAAAATACAGCGTCAATCATGTATATAAGCTTTGTTTACGCTTTAAGTAGAATGGATCTAACCATAAACTGCAATAAACACTAGTTTAATGCTATCTTAACCAAAGCTTAGAAATAACCCATCACTTATACAGAGACCCACAAGCACAACCCCTTACAACAGCAACACAGCAAAGACAGTTAGGCCCAACTAAAAGTACATTCCACTATATGAGGCAAGGAGAGCCTCTGCTATCTAAATGTCAAAGCCACAAATTTAACAAAAATCGACAAATGCACAAAACATAAATGCCCTGCAAGTCACAGTAAGCAAAATCTGCCATTTTGTTATACTAGCAAGTCTCAAAGAACATTACTGTACCACTTTCAGAAAAGGTAACTGGTTGCCATTTATTACAACAAGGACAATGCTCCTTCTCAATTACCCAATATATAGATTACTAAGCTGCACTTACATACCCTCACCCGACTGTAGACTCAGAACTCACACCAAAGGAAATAATCTTCACTCAAATGCTCATTTTGCATTGAGCCTTTACTAAATGTGGCAGCCTCGAATGTTGTACTACAGGAGAACAGGACAAGAAAAACTAGGAGCACACCTTGGTGGTTGAGCAACTGGGAGACCAGAACAAGAAAAACTAGGAGCACACCTTTGCGGATGTGCGACTGGGAGACCAGGACTAGAAAGACAAGGAGCACACTTTTGCGGATGTGCGACTGTAGCATAATTTATGTTTTTATCATCATGTTAAAAGCTGCATCATACCTTCAATGCATTTACATTCTACCTTTTAAATGTCGGAGTAACTGGACCTCAGTGAATGGAAGCAGACCGTTCTATTCATGTATTACCAAGTCTGACCTCTTCTTATAGTTACCTATGCTATCTATGTTTGAATTGCACTATTTCCTTTCTGCTTTAAAAGGCATTTTCTTTACCAACGTTTTCCTTGAATCAATGTATTGTTTCATTGTGTACACAATGAATTTATGCTGTTACTCCCTGACTGATCTGTACCACATCAGCAACATTGGAAAATGGCCTGTGACCCAGCCCAAAGCCTGGGTCAACACACTAGAGCACTGATGGCGAATCTATGACACCACAATGTTTTAGGTGACACACCAGCGTTCACCAACACTCAAGTTGCCAAAGAAACTGGATGAACAAAAATACAAAAAATATGTGACCCTTCACTTATTTATTAAAACCCAGCAACAAAAAAGTCATTAATTGATATTAATCAAATCAAATGCAATATGTACCATATTTTTTCAGTTCAATTCAAAAGTACTGTAATTTTTTGGCGCCCTGTTTTAAGCCCAATTATCGGTGCGCAAATCGTTTTCTCTATTGTAAGTCACTGATTTTTATTTTACTTTTTAATACATAGCAGCACACGATTGGACTGTATTTTTTAAATGAATTTGTAAAGAATTGTTTCTCTTTTGTCGGGGGGGGGGGGTGACACACCAGCAGAGTCAAGACAGGCATTTTTCGAATTTTTGACACACCGAGCCCAAAAAGGTTTACCATCACTGCACTACAGCAAATAAATATCTTGGTCTTCTGAATTATAGGTGGTTGTAGTCCATTCCAATTCACTGCGAGTAAACCAGAAAAAAAGAGACACGTCCCTTAGGCCTAGCTTCACTACCAATAGTGTACACGGTAAATAAAAATGGGACACTACTAGTGGGTACCTCTGCTTTCAGCCATTCAAGCAACACAAAACAGCCAGTGGAAATCCTCAGTTATAAAATGGATAATAAACTTTTCTAAACAATTATATAATGTAATTAATAAATAAGGAAACAAGAATAAAGGATAACTCACAAGAATAAAGGATAACTCATGTGAAAGGCACAGGTACGCAAGTGATTCTAGCACTAGTTGATGGCTATAAAAAGTCAGCAATCCAATATGCTATGGCAGGAGTAAAACTTCTGTAACCTGCGGTTGCTGCACAGCATAAGACAACATTCCTTTACAAGATGGACAAGTTGTTACCAAAAAAATTCAAAAAGTCTGAAACCTGCTGAATACAAGCAGCCCTACAATCTTTCAATTCACCTTGTTGCACATCAGTGAGACAATGGTCCAGTGTGTAATTTTTGCACATAATGAGCATGAAAGGAATGGGGTGTCCAACGGGTGGCCCTAGGGGCAAAATCAGGGCCACCAAAAGCATTTTATCTGGCCCTCGGTATTTCCTACATCCTGTTTTGAATTGACAGATACATGTTGGACATGGCAAGATTTTTTTTTGGGGGGGGGGGCATTACCAAGTACGGTAAGTGGCCCCTGAACTGAATGATTAAGTGCCTACTGAGACAAAATGGTTGGACACCCCCTAGGTTAGACAAAGATGGAGGTCACCAGCTGCAGAAAATAATATGTGGAAAAGCAGAGCTCGCACACCACATGGCAGTGAAAGTAAGACAATTCTTTCACAAAATAAATACATTATGTATGCATGTATACATTTCATTTTTCTTCACTCAGGCTCGGCGTGGACAATGATACAGTATTTCTACACCAATCAGCAGAAGACATTGCTGCACTGGAAACCACATGCAGAAAAGTTCTGCAACTGGTGCACATTGGCATCTGCACACCTTACACCTACTATAGGCAGCAGTGTGCCAATGAACCTAGCTACAAACAGATGACCATGAAGAGGACACAGCAGCATTACAATTGGCATTTGCTAATAGTTCTAAATAATCACTCACCTCTACCCAGTCACAAGACACAGAGCCAGTCCCCAACTGCCGTACATCAGACAAACAGCACAATGTACTGCACAACACTGTGTGAACAAGTCTATGACAAAGACCAATGCAGCCAAGAAGCACTATAAAGTGAATCATTGCAAATAAAGAATCTGTCATGCTATACATACATAACTTACAAATGCTGTTTCAAACACGGGCATTAATGCCCTTTTAGCTTGCCAATATACTAAAACACTTCTTGTCATAAGTGTCCAGGCTGTTCTTAAAAATATCTAACCTAAACTAGTGTTTGCTTTAATGTAGTTTGGTAGTCTGTTCCATGCACCAGCAGAGAACCAATTAGTAACTTCTCATTCCTATAGAACCTTCTACGTAGGTTACCTGATGATTCTCTAGTACTTTTTGTTAACCCCAAACACTCCAGAGGTAGTTGTCTCTAAATGCCCTGTGTACCTGAGTAGGATCTCCTCTTAGATATCTGTAAGATACACTGTACAAGTTCATGTATTTTAGTCTATAACAATAACTTAGATTTTCACATCCATGGATGCCCTTAGTATATTTCCGCTGTACTCTTTCCGGTTTACTCATGCTTGTTTTCCTGTAGGGTTTCCATATTGTTATTCCATACTCAAGTTTGGGTCTAATGTAACTAACAAACAATCACTTCATTATGTTTGATTTCCTAGACTTTATAAATCTTTTTATACAACCTACAGTTCTATAATTATCATTAGCCAATTGGCTGCTATTTATTTTTTATTTATTTTACATTTGTTAACCGGATTAGTCCAGATGAGCATTAGCTCGTTTCAGTGGAGACCAGAGGAGAAAGGCTCCGCAACCAGTATTAACATTTTACATAAAGTCAGCAAGGAAACTGCACTGGCAGCTAAAACAATTAGAGAAATAACATTTTACAGAAAACAGTTTGGTATAAAATGTTAGAGGTCAAACTGCAAAAAGCATTTACAACAAATCATACAGAAAAGCAGTAGAGTACAATGTCAGAATTTATACATCAAAAACGTAGGCACAATGTCAATGTAGGGTCATTATTTCTAAGTAGTTATATACAGTATAGGTGCAGATGGAGTAGTAAGGTCATGTATAGGTACAGATGGAGTAGTAAGGTCATGTAGGGGTACAGGAGGAGTAGTAAGGTCATGTAGAGGTTAAGCAATGAGACAGAGAGGTAGGTGGATATTAAGACAGACAGTGGAAGAGAGAGGAGGGATGAGAGACAAGCTAGGGTTAGGAAGTTTCAGGGAGGATGACTACAATGGTAGGACCATTTATTTATTAGATATTCCCGAGTGGCTAGTTTGAAATGTTTTGTTTGGTTAAGGGACCTAATTTCTAGGGGTAGTTGGTTCCAAGTTGTAGCAGGGACCTAATTTCTAGGGGTAGTTGGTTCCAAGTTGTAGCAGGGTTATTGTTATAAAGTAAGCACCCTGATTTGGTTTTGGGTTTATAGATCTGTAGGAAGTCTTGGTCTGAGCTACGTAATGTCCTGGTTGGGGAATATTTAGTTATAATTGATTGAAGGCTAGGGCACAAAGATGGTAGATGGAGGATGGAGTGTATAATTAACAGTTGTTGTAGTAGCAGCAAATGAGGGAATTCAAGCCACTGCAACTGTTTAAGAGAGAGGCAATGATGTGATTTGTATGTTCGGTTTGCAGCAGATCTGACAACTTTATTATATGTAGTTTCAAGTCTGGTTATGAGTGTGGTGTTAAGATTTGTGTACAACTGAGAGCTACAAAGGAGGGTGGGAAGAAGAAATCCATGGGAGAGCGTTGTTCTGGCCGAGTTGGTTAAATGTCTTTTGTTTCGGTAAAGGAGTCTGAATTTCTGGTGAGTCTTTTTGATAGAGGTGTTGATTTGGAGATCAAATTTAAGCTGATCATCTATTATGACTCCTAGCAGTTTAGTGCTAGGGTCAGAGGTAATGACAGTGTTATTGCTAGATAGGATGGATGGAAAATGTTGTTTTGAGACTGATGAGTTTTTTTGGGGAGGAAGAGTAGGAGCTTAGTTTTCTTAGGGTTGAGAATTAAATTTGTTGTCACAAAGCCATGTCTCTATGGTGTTGAATGATGCTTGGGTAGTAGAGTGGAGGGTCAGATGGATAGTCAGCAATGGTGAGGACTGTAGAATCCTCAGCATACTGTACAAGTGTGGAGTTGGGACAAGAAGTGTAAAGTAGGTTGGTGAAAATACTGAAGAAGAGCAGTGGCCCCAGTATGGATCCTTGGGGGACACCCATTGGGATGCTTGGGGGGGAGAAAAAGCAGAGTGCCATTTAACAGCTTGTTGGCGGTTAGAGAGATATCTGGAAAACCAGGATATGGTGGGAGAAGAGAGAATCTTAGGTGAGAGAGTTTGTCTAGGAGGAGGGGATGGGAGACAGTGTCAAAGGCTTTGGACAGGTCGAGGAACAGATATGAGACTAGTTTATTATTGTCATGGGCCAGTGTTACAGTATTAATGAAGGATATTAGTGCAGTTGTAGTGCTGTGTTTGGGACGAAATCCATGTTGTGCGTGTGTTAGAAGGTTCTGTTGGCGAAGGTATTGCATTATCTGCTTGTGAATGCATTTCTCAAGAATCTTGGAGAGGGGAGACAGTATAGCAATTTGTCTGAAGTTTGATATAATCAGAACAATTACCTCCTTTATGTATGGGTAATGTGTAGAAAGTTTTCCATATTGATGAAAAGTATGATTCAGAGATAGATCGGTTGATCAGGATGGATACTGGATAGGCTTGGGGTTCAGCAGCTATATGTAGGAAGTAATAGGGTAGGTTATCAGCTGAGGGGGAGCAGGGATAGGATTAGAAAAAAAAACTCATAGCTAAATCTACCCATATACCCAGGTCCTTAAATGAGTCTACAGTTTCAAATCACTGTGTGCTGTACTAAATATTCATCTTTCAGTTTAGGTCTCCCAAATCTCATATGCTTAGTTTTTGATGTATTTATCAACATATTATTCTTCTGTGCCCAAATGGTCAATTTAGTCAAATTATTTTGCAGACATGCCTTATCTGTAACACTTGTAATCAATTTACCCAATTTCAGGTCATCAGCATATAGACTGTAGGGCCTAGGACAGAGACCTGTGAGACACCCTGCCTGTAACCAAGGATTTCACCTGTCCAGTTGGTGTGTGATACTTGCCATGTCCTATTTGTAAGCCATGCAGCTATCTTATCAACAGTACATCAATACCTAGTTGTACTAATTTATTTTTATTTGTGCATGACCCTGTCAAATGCTGAAGTTAAATCTATATAAATCACATCACAGCACAATTTTTCATTCATAGCTGTTATTATAGAACATCATGCTACAGGTGGTAATAGATCTATTTTCAACATATGCATGCTGATATATGGTTTCAAGCCCCAACCTATCCAGTTCTGACAATAACTTATCCAGTATTACCTTCTCCATTATTTTCCACAACATGAAAGTAGACTTAAGGATCTATATGATTCTGGGTTTGTCCTACTCCCCTTTCTCTTAAAGACAGGTTTAATAAGTGCATGTCTCCAATCTTGAGGAATCTTCCCATATTTATATGACCATGAATAATCAATCGATATAATGGTAGTGCAAGTTCTTGCCGAAGTGTTCTCAGGTCATTGTTACTTATCCATCTCCGCCCTGTGCTTTGTTTGGGTCCAGTTTGCACAGTTCTTTTTCAATATAATCTAATTTGATTCCAGTATCTGGGGTTACCTGGATGTCACTAGGACAATTTACCACCCCTTTTGTGGAGCCAAACTGTTTTGCATAAGAATTTGTAAATATATCTATAATCTGTTGTGTCTGAGAATAAATTTTGGAATCTGCACACAGTGTATCTTTACTCCTTCCACATCTTCTGTGTCTATAAAATGGTTTCCTATTATGCTCAATATCTTTATATAAATTTTCTTCAAATTTTTCTTGATCTTGTCTAACACTCTGCTTAATCTATTTGTCCAGCTCGTTTATTTCAGTTTTCAAAGTTGTAGTTCGACCTCTCTTCCATTTCTTATATTTTTGACCCCTCTTCCATTTCTTATATTTTTTTATCTCTCACCTTAAATCGGGTATCTTGCTCCTATGGAAATATACCCCCCTGATGTTGCGTGCCTTGCACTCAATTTCTCTTTCAAAACTTTCCACATTCCATCTGCAGTTTTTCCGCTGAACACTTAACTCCAGTTAGTTTTATACAGTAACTGTTTTGCTTCCCTATAATCTGTACTTAACCTTCTGTGCATTGGCTTAGATTTCAGTTTGGCAGAATTATCTAGCAACAAATTAACCTTAATAACCCCATGATCACTGCACACCAATAGTGGTAAAACCTGAAGCAATGGTGTTAAGACCATTTGTAGATATGCCACCCATGCATGCACTGACCAACTTTTCATAGGCCCCACACAGGCTTGTGTTGGGCTACAAAAGTCATGTGTGTTTTGCTGCTGGTTATCTTCCTGTTGTGACTATCATGAAGCCTCAAACTAGCTTACACATCTTAAATTACTTATGTAAATTTCACACAAATAGCAATGATTCAGATGCTGAGTATGTTATAACTGTCAAGACATTAGCTAAAGCCAATAAGCACACCTATCCTCAAAAAACAGGGCACCACACTGGTGCAAGTCAGATCACATGCAAATAGTCAACCAGACTGGACCTAATGACAGGAGTGAACTATTTTGTTCAAATTAAAGAGCACAGCAATTTTCAGATGCAGACATTAAGCAGCTCTATGAAGCCTAACTTTGTAGTTATGGCGCAAGAAATACCAATTTTCATAAATGTGAAAAATCACTGCAGTGCACTAGTAAATTGCATTGTAATGTACCACAAAAAGTGTTACTTAAAGATCCAATTAACTGATGTACTTCAATCACAGTATACACACAAGTTTAACAGGGAATATGGAAGGTATTTTTGAGGGGTGCAGGTGGGATCCCCTAAACCCCACCTTATCATATTCTGCACTTTTCAGTACAATTTAAAGTCATCCTGCTTACTTACATATTGATTTTATAGGTGAAATGGGGGGGGGGGGGGGCGGGTAAAGGGTACTATATCTCCAAACGTTTCTGCTGGGTGCTACAGGTAAAAGGCACTATGCCTCCCACTTTTCTGCTTTACACCCAACCACCTCCATTCCGCATACTCATCTCCCACTGTCTGTTCTTCCAGCAAGTGTTGTCCAGTCGTTAGTCTGTCTTGTATTCCTCCAACATTCTTATAAACACCCTCCAGAATACAGCATGCAGATGACTCCAGGTTTGTTTGCACATCTGACAGCAAGGCACTTCTCAAAAAACAAGAAAACTCTAAGCTTCAACAACCACTGAAACATGGCTATGTAACTCAACTCATGCTCATCACTAAAAAACTGAAGTACTACACCCCACCTCCATGAAAAAAAAATAAAGTCTTCTATCTTGATAATACAACCATTGAATCTCTTCTCATAACAAATTAAGGATGATATTCGACCTGCATACACAAAATTGTATAAGAAAAACATCAAAAACTAAGGATGCTTTATTGAACCAAAAACTCTCACTGACTCAACTAAAACTACACTTGCCACTACTTTATCTCTTCACCACACTTCTTTATGGTGCTCCCATCCTTACTAACCATCAGGCTTCACAAAAATCAAAACTCGAACAATGCTATAACAAGATTGCTAAACTTGCAGCAAATACCCCTTTCAGAACCCACCACTGTACAACACTAAAAAGCCTAAATTGGTAAGAACTACCCCAACTAACATACACACAGCATCTGACCACATAAGAAATTATTCTGCATTAATCTGTTTGTCCAACACTAAACAATATTCTACACAACTATGTTCCCAGTCAGTCATTATGATCCAATGACCAAAAGCTGCAGTCTGTTATGATCCAATGACCAAAAGCTGCAGTCTGTCCATAAACCTATCAAATCTGCTGGGCATTGTCTATATTCATACAATATGGCTAAGGCCTGGAACTAGCTGTACCCATCAGGTCAATTCATTCCCATCCTTCAAAGCCAGACTGAAAAAAAAAAGTCTTCCTAGCCAAAAGCTGGCTCTGTTCTTACTCAACACCAGGAAAAGCGATAACCACTTACTCCAACTTTTTCCTTACTCCTATCCATTTCTCTTCCCTGGCTTTCTCCCTAAATATACCATAAGCCTGCTTTTCTCTCACTTCATATTGCAATTCCTGTTTGCATCATACATACTAACTTACCTTTAATTTCTCTATAAACTGTCTAAAATTTCTTTAAATATTTAATCATTGTCATACAACCTTAACCAATGTTTTCATATGTCTAATTTGGTATAATTATTATTATTTAAACTGTTTTTTGTACTATTTTTGAGGATTACAAAACCTTACAAGCAACAGTGTCGTTTGTAAAGTTCACGGATTCTTCTATACTATTTTTTTGCTTAGCTCTTACAGCATATCGGATGTAAAGATCAACGTGCAATGTACACTGTGCAAATATTATGCAAATTGTAGACTATTTGCTTAAAGCCAATACATTTAACAGTCTTCACTGCCATAGTACATCCAGGCTTACAAATTACTGCCAACTCCTGCACAAACAGCTGCCTCCACACCAGCCAGAGTCTACTAGGCAAGTATACTCATTTCATTCAGAGTAAAGTCTGGAACCCCATCATTGTAAATGGGCCCACCTGGAACTTATACTCATTTCATTCAGAGTAAAGTCTGGAACCCCATCATTGTAAATGGGCCCACCTGGAACTTAACTGGTCGATAAACAAATAAAATATGTTTGCATTCTAACTAATGACCTCTGCCACTCTGAACATGTCACAAACACTCAACAATCCCTGATGTTAGCGAGGCCTACAGAGGAATGCCTTCTCATTTTCTTCCTCAAGTGCAAAATATTACAAAAGGACTATTTTCAGAATGTAAATTTAAGCTATACGGTCAAAGAAAGACATTTACAAAAAGAATTCTGAGCCCAAAATATGCAGTTTTAAAAATGTATAAATTCTAGCTAGAATTTAAAGAATGCATCCATTAAAATTATGCAGGCTTAGCACATATGCACAAAAGGAATTCACGTGGGTGGTAGTTACAGGAATAGTTATAAATGCATTGAAATAGGAAAACAGTAAAAATTAAACTGATTTCTCAGCTAGGGGGAAAACATGCTCCTTTTTCCAGATGGAAGGGTTGCAAATGCAACTGAAAAAGGAGTATTTCTATCCCAACTATATGGCCTCCCAATTATCTCAGCAGACTAAAATGTTTTCTATACACAAAGCCAACAAAACACCTGAAGCTCCAAAAAAAGAAATGAAACCCTGCTCTCTACGTTCCAAGGCCAAATGTCTACTTAAAAAGCAAAGACACGTTGCTACTTGGACCACTAATAAACTGCTCCGACTAGATTCTTTCCCATTCTTTGCTTCTTGCCTCACCATTCAAAACTTCTAAGACTAAATCCTTCCATAGGGCCCTTCTAACACCCCCCCCCTCCCCATGTCAACTCCATCGCAGTGACTTTTCTTTTTTTAAGTTGATATCCCTTAGGTTTGGGAATCTCTTCTTTCCAGCCTCAAAGAAAACATTCTCATAACCAAATACCAGCCACAATTCAAGAATTACTTATTCAAACATATTAAAAAAACACAATATATTGAACTTACTAGACTAACAGCATCAGCCACGTTATATTATATTAAAATAAGGTTTGCATTAAACATGCACCCTGACTAATGCACCTTGGCTCATTGTACAGCTGCTTCACCATCTTGGTAATATATCTCGCCCTTCCTTTCTTCTTACACTCCTTCTGTTCCTCATACCTCCCCCCCCGCCCTCATACCCCCCCCCCGCTATAAATAAATATTTTCTATGATCATATTTAGCTTTTGTCTTACCACAGACAATAAAATGTACATAATATGCTATCGTAATCATTTACTTCTGTTGTACTTGCCAAGGGACTACAGAAATGTTTATTTTGTATAAGACTAACCACATTTTTTACTCTGTGCTGAGCAAAGAACTATCACATTTGTTGTAGTTTCTTTGCACATTGTCTAACCCACTTTTATTCCATATGCCTCTGGAAGAGCCTATGAAATTTCCAGGGGATCAGTGCTTTATTCCCTTTACAGAAAAATAAAATATAATTTCTAGTGAATATCTTATACAATGAAGGGCATATTGTGCTTAGATGCAGAGCTGGCTATGATTAGTAAGGGTTTCATAACTTCAGTACAGCTATGAATAGCAATTAACTGCCAAATAAAATAGGACTTGCTCTATGAAGCTCTGTATAAGAGAATCAGATACAAATGTGTTCAAAAATTAATTCATGCCTTTGAATCTGGCATGTAACAGACTCTGAAAGTCTGACAGCACAGGCAAGCAAAGGGGACAGGCTGACTGCTGGCAAAGTGTCTGATTTCTGCATATTTTGCTTGGCTGTGTGCAGTCACAGAAAAGAGCATGCATGCAGTGGTTACACTCAAGTGTTCTGCCAATTTAAGAAGCAGACGTAAAAATGAGATATTATTTTCCATAATACAGTCCTACAGATAGTCATCTGGCTTTTTATGGACTCCAGAAGAATTCTTATAAGGCATTTCTACTTAAAAAAAAAAAAAAAAAAAAAAAAAAAGCCTAGGTAAAGAGAGGAATCTTACTCCAAAATACATGTGTACTAAGGTTTCACCTCATCACCTGTTGGCTCCTAAACAATGTCTTTCTTTGTTAGGATGCACAGAGCCTTCTGAAAAAGTTTACAGAGAAAACAGACCATAAGAAAATCTACACACACACATGCACACACACACCTTTTAAGTATACTTGTATAGAAATGAAGGGCTTGCAAAATTATTAGACAAAAATCTACACAAATAAATCCAGCTATTAAAGTGCATATACAGAGATGCCCCCCCCCCCCCCCCACACACACACACAGAAGTGCTTGATGGTTTGTTCACTTTATTGCTCTTTTTAAACTTTTTGGAAAACTACTTTTTAAATGACAGTCCCTACAAATCAAGGCAAAAAGGTTATGATTTCACAGCAATCAGTTTTTTTGTTTTGTTTTTTATACTGCTGAACCACAATCATTAACTGTGGGTTTTGTCTGCTACAGCAAATCTCTCAGTTTCTTAGTGCAAGAAATTTGGACAAAACCTGAAATAATAGGAGATAAAGACCAAAAATAGAGACAGGTTTTAAATATTGCTCTTATAAACTTAGAAAGATGCTAGAATAACAGGATTTTTGTTAGTATGCATTTTCCGAGGGATATAGGTTCATAGGTAGGTACTAATCATTTTCACAGGGATATAGGTTCATAGGTAGGTACTAAGCTATCAGCCTGAGGGCCTACATAAGCCTAGCCAACTAGGCTTACACCACCCAAGAAAGTTATTTTCCTGTGCCACTGTCGAGCAGAGACACAGAAGTGATCCCCAGGGTGTATTTCCATATGGATGTCTTAAATGCATTTTATTTAGTGACTTCAATCTTCAGTGATTTGCCAGAAAAGCACAAATATTATAAGGGAAAAACAAAAATATGAGGCAAAAATCTTGACAGTCGAGAGGTATACACTAAAGGACAGAGTCCTATTTTGTTAGCATGAAATATGTTTTTAGCAGTTGAAATGCCCAGGCATGAAAGTTCCTCATTAATGTAGCTATTCAGGTTAAGATATCAAGCCTTCCGTAAGTTTCAGATGTCTTGTCTTTGACTGAAGTCTCACATGTACATATTATGCATGTTATTAGAATAAATCAATGTTAAAGAAACATAGCAACATTCGTGACTTTGGTTAGGCTGGATACAGGCAGCTACAAAATCCTCCCTCTTCCCTCAGAAGCAACAACTGTTTGCAAAATACAGCATCACATTGCCCTCTAGTGGTAGACTTTCAGATATACTCTTGTCTCTGGAACTCCTTTTCCCAGAAAATAGAGAAAATCAGAGTGGGTGGGTGAGGGGCTCAACTAGCATGGCCTTCGTGGCCCACATTTTTAAGTGGAAGGAGAAGATTAAGCGGAGATGGAATGTTTTTAACCTCAAGACCAAAACTCTTGGCAGATCTTGTAAACTGATACTGTGGCAACAAAAACAACAGTCAGGGACATCAAATACAAGCCAGCTGGCAGAGTTGTAACTCTTACCCAGTAAAGACAACAGCACTCACCCCATGAGTGAAAAAGACAAGAGTACATATGGTGACGGTGGGGGTGCATGCAGGAACATGACAACTCATAAGTGCGTCTTGCCTGCATGATAATACACAAGCAGTGCCACCACCAGACAGACAGACGCACAGGGAAAAGAAGTGGAGAACTCCCCCATTCTGTTCCTTGGGGCAGGGGTATAAGAAGCAGAAAGGGAATTGAAATTTCACAAAAGCAGCAAATGGGGCTAATTTAGGCCAGACAGCTTCACTGTAAAGTAAAACGGTACTATTTAAGCGTAGGTTACTTTTTCTTGCAGCTCTGACAGCTTGGATTGATTCTGAGCCCAGGCACTCAGAAGACTGCAGCAAACAGCTGTTAAGCGAACACATGGACATGCAAAAAGACATCAGAGTCCAAGTCAGTAACACTGACTCCAAAAGAAGAGGGACAGGACAGTATCAGAATTACAAATCCAGAAGAACCTGCCACTACTGAAAAAAAAAAAGTTTCAATGTGCCACACCCTTAAAGTTTAATGTTCTCAAAGCTGGGTTCATCTTAAAAAGTCAGTTCTAGGCAGAGAAAGTCACAGTGAATTTCGTTCAGTGACAGTAGACAGGCATTTGACAGTAGACAGGCATTAAAATACAAGTCAATACAATAGCAACAAGTTGTTAGATTGACACGCTATGTGACATGGTATAAACTTTTATACAGACAACCTGCAAGAAAGCAACTCACGGAATCATTAGATTAAAAGAATCTGTGCTCTGTGGAGCGCACACACACACACACACACACACACACACACACACACACACACACACACACACACAACCTACAAGAAAAGCAGCTCACGGAATCGTTAGATTAAAAGAATCCGTGTTCTGTGGAGTCCAGATGACTTAAAAGTACAACTGCAGTGTCACCCCTCCAATGATGGGTCATTTTCTGCCAGTTTTAGTTGTAAGGGGAGGGAGTATTAGAAAAGTTACCAAAGCAATTAATTTCTAAAAGTTATAGTTTCGCAGTTTGTGGAATGTAAAATTAAAAAAGAAAGGAGCTCTCAACTGCAACTGTGAGGATAAACTAAGGGTTTCTCATAACATGAATAATGGTCATGAATATATATATTTTCCCTTTAGCCAGCTGACACCAAATTAATACTCAAATGGAATAGTCCACTAAGAAACCTTTTAAAACAAGCAACAAAGGCAACACTAAATGCAATGGACAGGTTGGGCTAACTAATTGAACCCGCATGTTTTGGAAGGAAACCAGAGAATGTGAAATAAAAGGAGAGTGACTAATGTCAGGAGAACATGTTGACCCCCACCCAGGCAGTAACTGGAGGTCAGGACAGAACCCACTCCAGGTTAAACTTGCACTGGGCATGTTAAACTTTTATTTAACTTGGAACCTCGATATGTAAATCATGTTATACTTTCTTATTCTTCTGTTTGGGTATAAACTACACTGGTTTCTTTATTTTATGACACAACTGCTAACTTTAACATATTTTCTAAAGTCATCAATACATTTCTTGATCTGCACAACTCTGTTGCATTTCATGTGATTGAATTACATTTACATGTTTCTACATGGACAGTCAGCACTGTATTTATTTCTTGGGGAAGCATCAAACATAAGCAGTGTTCACACTGAACAGCTTAACACAATTCCACCTTACTCTACTATACTGAACTAAAACAAAATGTCGAGGCAGTAGAAGAACCAGAAGTCTTTCTAGGCAGGAACATCTAGGTCCCTGGTCTAAATGAATACCACAGCTGGAACAAGGGACCATGTACAAGCCGATCATATAAAAGCAACTCAATAAGCAACCTGGCTACAACTCAAATACCAGCCTACATGCCAGAAAACAACAGGGGCTTCTATGACAAATACAAAAGAATAAGTGGAAACTGCCAGATTAGACTTTAACCACACAAAGACTGCTGATTAACTTTTCTTTACCCACACAAGCCCACAAAATGCAGAGAGTGTAGGGGGCATGGCAGAACTCTTCAATAAATGTAAGCCAGGCATTATATGCTACATTGCAGTTAAAACTCTAGTACGGTTAAAAATGTTGCAGCAGGACTTCACAACATGTTTTCAGGAAGGAGCAGAGAGCATTGGGTGCCCAGTGACTTGTTAACATACAATGGTTAGTGTGCGAATCACACATGAGAACTACTAGATGAAGGTGACTTACAGCTAAGTTACACCAACTGTTTAGAGGAGACTAAAACATTTGGCCAGCTAACTGGACACATCTATTAGATTTCTGAATTCTCCAACAAGATTGATAAGGGGGAACTGAAGGTTTGTCATACCCATTAACAGGAAATGAAATTCTATCATCTGTTTTTAAACATGCATGAAATAAAAAAAAATGCATTTCATTTTATGAGAAAGAGCATTTAAGCAGCCTGAGAAAGAAGTTTACTGTAACATTACATACAACTATGTCATTCAAAGTTTTCAATTCAAGTTCAGCACTGAGATTTTTTCCTTTAAAAGACCTCCTTTTTAGTATGAAATCACAAAATCCAAAAATATAACTCACCTTGAACAATAAGGGAGACCAGAACACCAAACAGAGAGGACTTTTGTAACTAACTCTTTGGAACAGAGGTAGTCAGCATGCCACCAGATTCCCGTCTTTGGAACAGCGCTTAGCCATGAAGCAGTCTGCAAATAGTACATTCCCTAGGATCCGTAAAACAGCACACAGCTATCCTTGCCTGAAAAAACAAGGCTGGAGTAGGAATGGATTACCCTGAAACCTTGAAGTTTCTACATCTGCTACTTGGCATACCCACATTCAAGCATCTTGTTTGTTTCCTCTTTTCGTCCAAGCAAAAGAAGAAAAAAGTACAGTAAAAACTAGAGCAAACACAGCTAGCAATCCAGCTAGACTGACTTCCTCGAACTCCAGTCTATGCAGTGAACCTTGCCCACTCCCCAAGGACTGCTACATCTGAGGAAGACCCCTCCCCGTGCACTTCAAACACACCCAGAGACTTTTTTTTTTTTACAAAAACAATGCTAAGCAGTTGAAGGAAATCATTCAGACCGTATTACAAAACCAGACCACAGTGTACTGAAGCTAGCAGTATATTTTGGAAACTGTATTCTTCTGAAGTAAAATAATTTCAGCAATTGGATCTTAGAAAGGGAAACTGTATGCTACCAAAGTAAAACCTTTCACTTTAGCATCTATCTACTTTATTTTCAAAGGCAAATTAAGACTTTTTCCCTTTTTGGAAACACAGAATAAAACAGTTAAACTTAGTGAATGGGCTTTAGAAAGGCAAGTCACTGGATATTGTTTTCATCTTTGCAAATATGTTTTTTTTATAGTGTCAGTGACGATATATATTGCTGTCTGCAGTTTCAAAATATTATTTCATGTCTACATATTTCTCATAACATCATTGAAATTGTAAGAGAAGGCCCTTAAGAATTCAATTGTAGCCTCAAAGCACAGAGGGAGAGATGGAAAAAAGTATTACATTATGGGACAAGGTGAATTTAGACAAAATCATTAAAATGTTTTCAGAAGGGAAGGGATGGAACCCAAAGCTGACAATCACAGCAATGTTGTAGTGATAGACACTATTTCTTAGAATCATCTGAATTCACTCAACAAACATAAACCCCACTTTGTGTTAGTGATCTAGTTAGTTTCAAAGACTTTATCCAGTTTAAATGTATAGTTCTTAAAACACTATAATCACCAGGACAAATACTAACCACAACTGTCATGCATCTGCAAGCCATCCAAGAACATCCAATGCAGAGCAGTTCACATGGCAAATGTATATATCCCTTTTTAGCAAAATTATACAGTTTTAGGAAACACAGAATCTTACCTCATTCCTTGAATACAATGTAATTTTGCTCTCTTTATGATATTCAGTTAGCTGGTAGCAAAACACTCCAGTGGACTAGTATAAAGTTCCTTCATACAGCTGCTGTTAGCCTTAGCTAAGCAATGCTCAGAGTGAAAAAATCTATCACTCTCCCCCCACCAATCAGGTCTTACTACCCCACTCAACACTGATGTCAGCAAGTTCATACTATGCTGCCAGAATAATTTAACAAGTTCCCAACGAATTTAAAGAGCTCATTAGCATATGAATCTGAAGGACTCACTCCTTAAACCAGGAAAAGTCAGACAGACCTGCTTTTAAAATGTTGGGCTAATGCCAGTCTAAGATGAGGGACCGTTTAAGTGGAACAAAGCCAGGTACACCCTTTTCATGTGTCTAATCAAATGTGCTAATAGTAGAGTCTGAAGTGTGTTAATTTAATTATACCCCCTTGAAAGAGACAAAACCCAGCAGGAGTTCGGCAGTTAAGATCAAATGACAAATGAGTTTGTATTATTTTATCATGGACAAAGGATCAAACCATATAAATCTCATCCCTTTTGATTAAAAAAATATATTTGGAGAATGTGTTCGTCTATCTCTGTTAACTAAAGCATTCTAGTATTGCCCATGTATAAGTGCCACAGTAAATCTAGTACATTAATTTGGGAAACTGTAATGTTTTAATGCATCTGCAGTGTTCGGCTCTATCTGAGGAGCAATTTCACAGAGTATGTAGTATTTTATGTATATTGCAGCTATTTATTCCATTGTGTGTGTGTGTGTGTGTGTACTATATGTATATTGCTTTGTGGCTCACAATATCTGTAATTTGCTTACTGTCAGATTTTTTATTTTAGCTTTTTCACAAATTATCTCTATATTTAAATGTTTCATATGCATTCATTTGAACTACTGGGTCATGCTATGTGTTTCATAGTTTACTTTATAGGTTGACGTCCTGGGTTTTATGTCAAAGGGCTTTCAGTTTAATGGAACTTAACAAACCAACAAAATGCTACAGATACACTGCATAGGTTGTATCTATCCCTTTCTGCACTTTGTTTTCCACAATTTTAAGGTTAAGTTTGAGACTGACCTTTATTAACGGTTTAAGTTAAGGATCTTGTCAATGTATGTATTTATAGTACACTAGCTACTTGGGCAATGTTGAACAGTGTGTGTGTGTGTGTGTGTGTGTGTGTGTGTGTGTGTGTGTGTGTGTGTGTGTGTGTGTGTGTGTGTGTGTGTTTATTTATTTAGATACTGCTTACAAATTATTTGTAGCTGTTTACCTTAGTGCCCTACGACTGATGTGTGGTATAGACACTTTCTCGATTTGTATACTAATATTCACTATTGTATTTGTCTTTCTTGACTTGGTGGGAGGACTGGTCCTGATGCTATCTCTTGCTATGAACCTGTTGATGAGTGCAGTGACAACAATGTGCTTAGAGCAAAATGTATACAAAAACATACATAGTGCTCTAAAGACACAAACTACTTGCTACAACTTGTTATGAAACCATAATAACAACCAGTATCTATTATATACCATGCAAATATATACAATAAAAGGATTGAAAATGTATATTTTAAAATTTACTAATATAAATTATCAGCCTAACACATTTTGCACTACATTAATTTACCTCAGGAGCACAAGGTACAGAGTTCAATTCTAACTGGATATGCTTAAAATGGCCCATAAGGGTAGCTAGCCTAGTACTTAACTATGAACTACAGTATGCTATAATATAAGGAAAAATAGAATGCAGAGACTAACACTATTTCTTACAGGAATTACCATGAACTATGTGACCATGGGAGGAGCCTGAAAAAATGTAAACTGTGTATGAAATGGATTTATTTATTTTGCTATTTTACTTTGTTCTTGTGCATTGTATCAATTTTATTTCAAAGATTTAATAGTTTGTGTGGTCAGAAATGGCCCAAAGTTTACTGAGATAATAACTGAATTTATTGAAAATAAGGCTAAATTTGAGGGAAAATAATTGTGCTATGTCAAAGCTGTGAGTTTTTATGGAAGAATGAATTACATTACCAGTTTCCATTTTACAGTGAGCACAGATGTGAAATCTGTAAGTGAGGTGCAGGAAAAACGGTGCCTGTAACTGAAGAACAGACATTTTACCCAAGTACTCATTGTGAGAAACATCTCTTCCTATGCCTTCCTACGTTGCTTTGGTTGCAGTCACAAAAGTACAGACAGTGTCTATTCTCATATGACATCAACAATCCATATATAGAGTTTTACTAACAATGTTTATATGTAAGATAAAAAAAAATTTGAAATAACTTTAAGATTAACATGGTTTAGCTAACTTATTTGAAAAGAATAAACTTGGCACTTCGACCTTCGTGTGAAGGTTTAGCTAAAAAATTAACTTTGTTTACCTCAGGAGCTCACATCATACTGTACTTACATTTCTTTTTGTATAGTATGTTAAACTGAAGATGAATTACTCTATATTAATGCCATCTCCTAATCATTAGCATCAGATGTTTATATATTTTTAAGTATATTTTTGTTTTTAGTATGTATTTTGTGTGTTATTTTAGTATGTTTTTTTTTTGGAGCTTTTCTCCCCAGGCCTCCACTGAAAATGGACACGTATCCAGTTGGACTAGCCCGGTCAACAAATGTAAAATAAATAAATAAAATAAAAATACTATCTTGACACTAATGGCACAAGAATGCTATCATATCTTCCCACTTTCTTTTGAGAACTAAAATGTTTGCCCTAAGCCAAAGCTGCTAGTGTTTACTTAGCTAACATGTGACATAGTATGTCACATTCAAGGCTGGGCTGGGATGTACTGTATAAGTGTTGGGAGGGGTTGCTTCCCAAGCATTGAACTGGCAATGTTTAGGGAGTAAAACTATATCATCTCTAAATTTGTGGGCAGTAGGGCTGTCTCCTTCTTAAGTGACAGATGTCTGTGACACTAAGAAGTGGGGAAGACATTGAGGGATATTAATGAAAGGAGAAAGAGGCAGAGGAGGAATAAGCTACTTTTGGAAATGTCAAGCTCCATTTAACCTCTGGGTAATGTGGCCATTACTCATGGCAATAGGCCTAGGACTTTGCAGAGAGTACAATCCTCAGAAAGTTGCTTAACTTCCCTGTGTTCCTGATTCACCTCTGAAAAAAGGGGTATATTTTATCAGCTATACTATGAGGCAGAGAGGGAAGCCCTATGAAGATAGGAATGCATAGGTGTGGGTATTGTACTATTTTTTATTTCATTTGTTAACCAGGTAAGTGAATTGATCAGTACGGACCAAACTGCAGAATTACCCAAGCAACAAGGGCAAGGAAATGTAATAAATATGGACACCCCACAGTACCCAGTTTGCCAGCAGATTTTCCAGAGTACTCAGAGAAAAGCCACACATGCAAAGAATGGATAGAAAATGCAGACTCCTGACAGACAGGTTAGGAATGTTTCAGATCCGTTTATTCTTCAGTCCTTTATCCAGGCCAGCAACCAAAGCACCATTACACGGCTATCCACAAAGTATCACAAATAAAAAAAATGTTTCAGTTTCCCCAAAATAAAAACACTATACAGCCTTTCTGAATTGTAAGCCTGTAGCCTATCTCTTAAAAATGTTACAATGACTGGTATGGGAAGCCGGCTGCAAGGATCACTGAACAAGCTTCCTGAGCTGAGCTGGAAATTTATCTGTGAACACCTAAGTCACATTTCCTTTTTCCTATTGCTAACTGTTTTTGCTTCCCTTGGGAAGTCATTATCAAAGATAATTTATTGGGACTGTACACGTGGGTCAAAGTGGCAACTGCTTCTTGTTTTGAATGAAACTGAGCAGCTTTTCTTTTGAGGAACCTCAGCGTAATACGGTTCACGTATTCACATATCTTCCATAATATATTCCGTATCGACACAAGCATGCATTCCCACCTCCTTTATTCTCAAAAGCCAGAAAGGATACAGTTTAGGGTTCCTTCTGGCTGCTCTGTCCTGGAACACAAGCAGTAATGACATGGGGGCAGGTCTGCACTACTTAATATGTTATGCCAATGTGTTGATTCATCACAGATAAAACACGTTTTGGAGATTCTTTGTGCTGTCTATATTACTTAAATCTCACAGGCTACACATCTCTGCAATTGAGGGGAAAATTGTCACTACAGTTCTGTTTTTATCACATTATTTATAATGTAATATTATCCTCTGAATACCATATACTTAATGTGCAAATTTATATAGTTATACACAAAGTGCTGTCTTGTTCATGCATGTGTAGAGCTGTTCTATACAACTACTGTAAAGATTTATTGGAATGAGGCATTGTCACACTGTGTATGTTGAGTTCTTTAATGCACAGTATAAGCATGTCTTTATGTTAGGCTCGTCTTTGTATACCTACACCTTTGTACTGTAATTTTTGGGACACGTAAACTTGTTTGGATCAGAGTGCCAAAAATCATAGCTTTTACGATTGCATGATCTACAAGTGTCAGGTAAACAAAGTGTATGTGTTGTGTGTGTGTGTGTGTGTGTGTGTGTGTGTGTGTGTGTGTGTGGGGGGGGCAGTGATACCTGGTTCTACACATATATTTTAAATATAATAAATTCACTCACATTTTTAAGATCTCTTGGCAGAAAAAAATAAAAGGTGAAATCATGTTACTTCCTCCACTGCTCTCTATTCTCCCTCCCCCCTGTTTGCCAACTAAAATGTGTTGCAGTGCCACCCTTTCGCATTGCTGCAAACGGTTGCTTACCCTCATTGTTGTAGCACTTGCAGGTCTAACCAATGCAATAGACCTAGTAGTAGAAATCCTTTCGTACGAAGAGGAGATAATACCGCGGAGGACAGACTTCTGGCAGATGCTTTCCTTCTTTCCTTTTAGTATCAGTGCCAAGGTACAGCTTTTAAGGGCACAGATATAGGGAGACAGGCAGACACAAAGACGGGATCAGACAATAAAAGTGAGTCCTTAATCTGAAGGCAAAGACTAAAACAGGCATCTGTATGAAAACGCATACATGACATTTTTATAATGGATTCTCCTGCCAAAATGATTAGTTTTCTCTTGGTCTACTACAGAGAGAATTAGCGCACAGAAGAGCTTTACAATGTGAATACCTATCCTTTCTGTGAACTATAATGGCAAGATGATCAAAAAATCAAAAAATCCCAGGTTTCTTTGTTATCCAGTGCCCTTCTGTTATTGTACTGGCCAAGTGTTGTGTTTGTATGTGTGCACTTGTGCATGCATGCATACACCTGTGTGCGTGTTTGTATGTTTGGTTTGAATTTCTATTTTGTACTCAAGCCTAATATTACTGTATGCTTAAAAATATACACATTTCTCTAGATGTTGCTATTTAAACTTCTGAAACATTCAAATCATTTTCAGTACTATTCCATGCAACCTTTTTGAAGTATTTTTCTCTATAAGCATATTATAATAAATATTTGTTGTTAACATTCAGTACTTAAATGTTTCTGAGAAGCATTGAGTGTACATGTGCACCTGTGTTTGTGTGAGTGTTTCTACTATATATGCATTTAAGGTTGATATGGATAGGTTTACAGGTGTTTACTAGGCATAAGACCAAGCAGACCACTGGGAAGCCTAGCCAAATTTCCTATTTGCCTCAGAGCACTGTTTAAGTGACTTGCTCAGAGTTACACAAGGCAAATTGACAAGCCTGGTGAATCAAACCCTTGACTACAGAAAGTATCTGGTTAACAGATCATAGTCTTTGTGCTAACCAGCACTTTGTTATAATCATTCCTATTCAGAATTGCAGTGGATCTGGAGCCTATCCTGGCAGTCAGTGAGAATAAGGCAAAAATGCAGTACTGGACATGATGCCAGTCCATTGTATGACACGCTTTCACTTTGCACTCATCACTATGGTTAATTATAGGGATTGATAATTCAAGTCACCAGTTTGTCTTTGGGATATGTAATGGAAACTGGAGCTAAAGAAGCTATAAGATGTAAATGAATGTCCTTTCCAGTCCATCTAATTGATGCAGGAAAAACAGAAGAATAAGTTTATGATGCAGTGTTTCCCATTATGTCCCCATTTTGCCTTACAGAATGTGATATGCATAGTTACAGGGTGTAATCCTAGTTTATAATATAACATAAGGCTATAAATAGAAATCAAGTAATCACCTAGGTTAAAAAAAGACAAGAAGGAAAGAAGCCAACACTCATGGGTAACAGCAGCTTTAGGCATGGGTATGAGGTCTCTAGTACAAATGGGAGTAAAATTTGAAGTTAAATAATTTGTAAATCTTAATATAGGTTCATAGGTAGGTACTAGGCTATCTGCCCAAAGGCATTTATAAGCCTAGCCAGAATGTGTTGGCTTTCGCCACACCCTTAGATTAGCTCCCTGTGCCTTGGTCCAGCAGAGCCACTGAAGTGATCCCTGGGGTAAACTTTCTGTTTTCCATCCACTCGTCAAGGTTTCTTTTGAAGAGGGTTAGCGAGGGGCTCTGCCTAATGTAGATTGGAATCTTGTTCCAGAGCATGGGAAGTCTCTGGGACAGGAATCTATCCCTCCAGCATATCCTATTTATTGTTGTGGTGAGGTTTAGATCCCTGGAGTGTGTGGCTCGAGGGGATATGGTTTTCTTTAGGTGGAGCATGTCCATCAATTCTGGGTTGGACACGGCCTTGTATATCAGGCAGAGATCACCTCTGAGTAGGCGGTATGCAACCAAGTACAGCTGGAGTTTCTTCAGTCGAGCTGCATAGGGCATCTGCTTGAGGCCAGTGATCCTCTTGGTGAGGTACTTCTGTGGTCTTTCCAGTTGTTGCAGGTGTCTTGTAAGGTTCATCCCAAATGGGGCATCGTACTCTATGATGGGTCTGATGAGTGATGCATAGAGGGGCCCAATGACCTCTTTCGATCTGGATGCAAACCCTTTTGTGATTAGGTGGGCCACACAGAAGGATTTTCTAACCACTTTGGCAATGTGATTATCAAAGGAGAGGTTACTATCTACTTGGGTCCCCAGATCCCTTATTACATCTTCCATATTTAGGGGGCTACCATCTATGTAGTAGTTTGTGGGTACTTTGTTTTTTCCAAAGGGGATGACTATGCACTTTTTGGCATTTAGCTTTAGGCCATGGTTTTGACACCAGGTATCTGTCTCAGAGAGACCCTTTTGGAGGATGTCTGTGTCAGCTGAAGAGTCAATTACAGCCCCTAGTTTGCAGTCGTCTGTGAACTTGGTCAGCCACAGTCCCCCTGTGCTTGCCTGTACCTCTGAGAAGTATATGTCGAACATGAGGGGTCCTAGGACTGAGCCCTGGGGAATGCCACTTGTAACCGGTTTAGAGTCAGACCTAGCTCCCACAACTCTTACCATGTGGGTTCTGTCCATGAGCCAGATGGCAACCCATCTCATGACGTAGGGGTTTATGTTCAGGCTGGTGAGCTTGTCTATAATACCTGAGTGGGGAATGGTGTCGAAGGCCTTTGCGAGGTCTAGGTAAGCTGTGTGGACCACCTTTCCCTCGTCTAAAGCCTTGGTAACTGTCTCAAAGAAGTCCACCAGTTTAGGAGGCATGATCTGCCCTTAACAAAGCCAAACTGGGTAGGGTCCAGTGTTTGGAGGTTTCCAGTGTCTCTGTTAATGAGATCCATGATGATGCACTCCATAGCTTTGCAGTCCAAGCTAGTCAGACTTATAGGGCAATAGTTCCCCGGGGTCTTTTGTGGCTCCACCTTTGTGAAGTGGAATAACCGTTGCTGTGTGCCACTCTGTGGGCATGTAGCCTGTGGAGAGGCTGAGTTTGAACAGTGTGTTTAGTTGAGGGGTTAGTTCGTCTTTGAGCTTGTGTAGGATGCAGCCTAGGACACCGTCCAGTCCCATTGATGCTGTGTTTTTGGCTTTGGAGAGGGCTGTTTTAACCTGAGTGTCTGTGATTTCAGGGGCACTACATTCTTCTGGTATAGTTATGGGCCCTTTTGGGGATGGGGGGGTGAGGGGGGGTGAGAGGGGGGGTGAAGTTTGCACTGAACCTGTCTGCCAGGATGTTGGCTATATCGGTCGGTTCAATGTATTTTGTGCCATTCTGCACTAACTCTGGGCAGATCTGAGAATTGCTACATAGATTATTGACATAGCTAAATAATGCCTTGTGGTTATCTTTGGAGTCCATGGCAATTTTTCTTCTGAAGCTAGCCTTGGATGATTTTATGAGGGAACGTAGTTTCTTGCTGATACTGATCAGGGATGTCTTCCCTTCTTGGGATTTTACTCTTTTCTGTACTGGTTTCCTCCTTCTATTGTATAGCTTGTTTATGGCAGGGGTTCACCAGACTGGTTTCCTTTTCTTGGGAGCAAGTCTTGGTTTTGTTTGGGATAGCATGATCCATGCATTCTTGTAGGTGCCCATAGAGTGCATTAGTAAAGGATTTTGCAGCTTGGACAGCGTTATCCTTTAGCATGGGGGCTTTGAAACTTCCCACCTCGGTCTTAAGTGACGTGAAGTTTGCTTTTGAAAAGTTTTTCACGGTGGTTTCTTTGACCGGGGGTGGTGGCGGAATGTGGATATCCAGAGTGATTAGTTTATGGTCAGATCTAACCAGCAAGGGGTTGACCTGCGGTGTGGAACACTGGTCACCCATGTTGGTGATGACTAGGGTCCAATATGTTGTCATCTCTGTTGGGTGTGTTGACCAGTTGATCCAGGGCATTTCACTTTATAAATTCTAGGAAATGTTGGGCAAGGGAGTTTGTACTTGAGTAGTTCTCCCAGTTAATGTTTGGGCAATTGAAATCACCCAATATCAGGGTGTTTGGTAGGACCTGTTATGTTCCCCAGTGTTTCCAGGAATGCGGAGTGGGGGTCCTGGGACATGGTGGGTGATCTGTAGCAAGCTATAATTTGAATCACAATTTTGCCCATTGTTAGTTGCACGTGGATGATCTCTGAAGCATCGTGCTGTGCCACTAACCTGATGGTGTGGGTATCCTTGATGAATATGGATACTCCCCAGCCTTTTGTATTTCGGTCCAGGTTTTGTGGCCGAAATGTATGGTATGAGTTGTAGCCTGGTAGTGCTGGGGTGCTCTCTGGAGCCTTAAACCAGGTTTCTGTTACTGCACATATATTGATTTTCTCCATACTGAGGAGTGCCTCGAGTGCATGCATTTTGAGGTTTAGATTTCTGGCATTGAGTAGCATTACCCTCAGTTTTTTGTTACTTGTGCTATTTACGGTGATGGGTTTGTCTTTTGAGCCTTGCCTAAAAAAGGCACTATGGGGGTGGCAAGAGCCTTGGCCAGTATTCGAAAGCCTAAGGGTGACAGGTGCAAGCCGTCTCTAATGAAGCAGTGTGGCTTGTCAAGCATGTCATCCCAGGCTGACAGACACTGGATCCCCTTTGAATGACACCAGAAGCTTAGCCAATTGTTGAAATTAATAATTTTTTCTTTATACCATGGTATCATTCTTGGTGAGGGCAGGATGCTACTCAGGGTCAGAGTCATACTGGCCTGGGCTATGTGATCAGAGAGTTCCTCCATGTCTCTTTTCATGTAGTCCAGGGAGATACGGCTCAGGTCATTCACACCAACATGGACAATGACAGAGTCATATTTGTACTTGTTCTGGAGAGACCTGAGTGCTTGTGTTATGTGGCAGATCCTGACACCCGACAGGCAGCTAACAGTAACCTTCTCCTTGTTCAGTTTAGTGAGTGGGACATCAGTGTGCCTGACTATAGAGCCACCTATTATTAGTGTGTTGGGTATGTTATTTTGCCTTAAGGGCTGTGATTGTGTGACACACTGGTTTTGTGAAGTATGTGTTTCATGGTTTGTGTTGGGGGGTGGAGGTTGCTTGGATATCTGCTTTGGAGGTCTCTGTTGCTTTTGTAGACTTTTATTTAGAGCTTCCGAGTTTGTTTTCGTGTATTTATGTGTGTTTTTTGCCGGTGCTGGTTTCATAGGTCTATGTGAGATTGGTGGTGTGATGCAAGTAATTCCCTTCTCCTCTTGACTGCCTGGTCCAGTCTTGGGTTGTGAGAGCTTAGCCTCCAGTTTGGCTGTATAATTGCATCTCTCGCATGTACTAGTGTTTGGTGGAAGGAGGAGAGGGTTGTCTGTGTACATGAGCCGATTGTAACATTGCCTCAAAATGCCCAGATTCATCAGTTGGACCAGAGAATACACCTGAAACTGCCCTTTGGACATGCCAGGTACAGTGAACTGTTTTACTGATTGGCTGTTAAGGTCGAATAGAGACCCCTGTCCTTCTCTACAGTATGGGGGGGGGGGTCTAGTGCTAAGGTTTATTAGTGCTTGCTATAAGTTTTGAGCAAGTGCCAGTATGAGAACTGAATGGTTTGAGTACTTAAGTTGAAAGTTTGTGTAGTTCCAAGGGAAAAATTGAAGAGTAGATTTTGTGGAGCCGGGAATAATTATACCCTAGCTAACTGGCACTGCCCGGCATGCAAAACCATGCAAATGCGAGTTTTATAGCAGGGAAATGAAAGAGATAGAAATTAGCCTAAAATGGCCAATAAACTACTAATTTCTGGGCTGAAACCACTCCTCCAGGGACAGATAGGCTTCTCAAAGCTCCCTCCCTCTCTCACAGCGAACAGAGAAACTTCCTTCTATCCAAGTAAGGTATGGGCAAACACAGAAACTTGTAACACAGCCCTGAATTCAGTACTAACCTGAAAACTGGACTATGCAAGTTTAGAAAGGCGGGAAAACAAGTATATATATATATATATATATATATATATACATATTTTTTTTTCAGAAAATAAAGCAGATACAATGAAAAAACACTTTAAATGCATAGAAATGGCTATCACACTTGAGTGTGTAGCCTACAACAGTTAAACAGGTAATTTAAATACAAAAACGACTTTGTTAAAGTGCAGGCAGTAAAATAAGTACAATATGTAGCTGAAACTCTAGAAAATCTGTGTTTTAGGCGGAATTAGCTAAAGGCAGCAAGAAAATGCAGAAAAATGCAAATCAAAAGACAGTTGTGTCAAATGATATTATGCATTACTTAAAAAAAGCTGACTAGAAGAATAGGACTGCCTGAACTGCATAGGTTCATGGGTAAATACTTGGCTAACTACCCTTGTGGTCCATTTTAAACCTAGCCAGTTTCCACCAAAGGTAAGAATTAAATGCTGTATCTTGTGTATACATTATGCCAACCCCCAGTCCTACGTTGCAAAAGGTACTGCTGGGGCATGGATAAGAACCCGGGCAGCACATTGGGGGTGTTACAAGCACTGAGCAAGTCAGCAGATAGATGGAAGTAAATGAATAGGGTTCTTTGAAAACTAGATCTAATGGCCTTGGAGATGCATTAAACTTTTGCTTAATTAGTGCAGGTACAAGTAACATTCACAGCGGGTTTTCCACTAAGCAGCTCCCTCCCTTCTCCGCCGCCTCCTCCTTCCTTCCTTCATTCCATCCTACCAATTACATACATCCTGTATAAATTACTGACCTGGAACAATTATTGTTTCTAAAAAAGTACTTGTCCAAGTATATACAGTTCATCTGATTTGTAAAAAAAAAAAAAAAAAAAAAAAAAAAAAATTGACCTCTAACCTTTATGATGATGGCCTTTGTCTGAAACTGTCATTGGATAAGTTATCTCACCTAGTTAGTTAGTTATTCCCCTCTGTATCAAAAGCCATAATGTATGGGAATGTGATCGCAACTGTGCAGCTCACAGCCTGATATGTTGTTAAATGATGACCCGATGCTATTGATCTTAGTGACTGCATTAACAGCAAAACCCTATACCATGTGCAATACTGTATGAATCTTACATTTCTGAAGCATTTTGCATACATCATCTGTTACTGAGTACTCACAATCTGAGTCTTTGTGATTTGCATATTCCCATCAAGAGTTCTTAGCCTCTGTGCAAAACCCTTTCCTCATTATTAAAGTTGCATAATGGCCAAGTGCTTGAATAATATCAACTTTAAATGTAACTCCCAGTTGAGCCTCTCAGCAAGCTGCCCCAACTATATGTATTGCTTTGCAGCTGTATTTTATGACCTAGTTGCTGCATCACAGGATCATAGGAGGTCAGTAGGCTAATAGCACTGGATCCCTTACAAGTCTAGTCAAGAGTTTATCCTCAAAAAGAAACCTCAGTAAGCACCTGTCACCCATGTAGCTGCCTTCTTGAAACAGTTAATTGTGGTTTATATCTTTTGCGAGAACAACCTCCATGTTTGTGTTCTTAGTAACCTTACTTCTTAAATAATAATTGTAACTACATCTATGTCATAACAATATGTGTTTTGCTTTCTCATCTAACTGCATAACAATACTATCTTGCGTTTGGGTAGGGTCCTGGTTGAAAAGGATCATCACACCAATTCATAGGTTTGTAGGTTGTCGCTTGTCCTTCTCTAACATTAATGACAAGGAGGCGGGTTATTTTGTTTAGAAGCATTAATAATAGAAACACATCAGGATGGATAGCAGCATCATAAAACACAAACAAACTGATTAACAGACAGACCTTACATACATACATGCTTACATCTCAACAGCTAACTACAAAATGGCAGTCAGAATTGTGCATGCTCTGTATTTATACACTTGTGCAAGCCCTTGGATAGCTTCTTAAAGGTACATACACACATATTAATCTACATAGGTTATGTCCCCTTTCAGCAGCCTGTAGGAGACTGAATACAGTGACAGATCCTTTAGGCGATCAGTGTAGGACAAGGGTATTCATAGTTTGAATTATCCTGGTGAGAATCCTTTGTGGGCATTCCAACCTTTGCAAGTATCTGGTTAGATACATGCCAAAGAGGGCAATGTATTCAATGACAGGTCTGATAAAGGCTGAGTAGAGTGGTACTATAACTTCCTTACACCTGGATGCTGTACCCTTACCTACAAGTTGGGCAACATTGAATGATTTTTTTTTTTATCTTAGCTACGTGCTGGTCAAAGGCCAGATTGCTGTCAACATATGTTCCCAGATCTCTTAGTACTGGGTCAACTCTTGGGGATATTTTATTGATGGAGTAATTAACTTGGTTTGACAGATTCCCAAAGGTAATTATAATGTAGTTTTGGCAATGAGATTTAGGTCGTGTCTTTGGCACCAATCATTCGTCTTGTGTTAAATCCACTTGCATAGTGCAGGGATGCTTTGGGACACAGATTTGTATCTTGGAAGAATATGTAGTAGTTCCCAATATGCAGTCATCTGCAAACTTGATGAGCCAGAGGCCTTGAATGTTAGCCTTGACTTCTGAAAAGCAGATACCAAACAGGACCAGGCCCAGCACAGAGCCTTGGGGTACTCCAGTGGTGACCAGTCTCTTGGTGGAGGTGGTTTCACTGATCCTGACTTCTTGGGTCCTGTCTGTGAGCCAACTAGCAATCCAGCGAGTTATATGTAAGGGTTTATGCCTAGCTCGGAGAGCTTGATAAGAATGCTGAGTGGGGTATTGTATCAAATGCCTTAGCCAGCTGAAGATATGCAGTATGCAATGTTTTATCCTTGTCCATTGTCTTGGTGACCCTGTCAAAGAAGTCTACCAGGTTAAGGTTAAGTATGTCTGACCTTCTCAGTGGGTCTGGTGTCTGCAGGTTGCCAGTGTGCTTGTTTATCATTTCCAAGATAATTTGTTCCATGGCTTTGCATATTAAGCTTGTTAGACTGATGGGTCTGTAGTTCCCTGGATTGGTTGATAGTCTGCCCTTGTGGAGGCAAATGACTGTTGTGGTCCTCTAATCACTTGGGACATAGTCTGTTTCAATGCTGCAGTTGGAGTGTCTCAAGTGGTCCTAATAGGTCAAGTGGTCCTGATAGGTCAAGTATTAGGCTTTTCAGGAGGCAAATGGGGATGATGTCAGGACCCATGGAGGTGGTGTTTATGGCTTTAGTGGGTGCTGCCACACCTTGTCCCTGCTGATAGCTAGGGGAGTATGTTGGAGGGAATTTCACCTGTTGGAGCTGGGGGAATGGGGGTGAAGTTTGAGCTGAGTTTAGCTGAGTTTATCAGCCAGTAGATTTGCTGTATGACCCTGATCAGTGTAGTTGGTACCGTTCACCATCAGTTCAGCGCACTGTTGTGTGTTACCACCAAGGTTCTGGATGTAGCTGAAGAAGGCCTTCTGATTATCCTTAGCCTGTGAGGCTATCCTGACCTTACAGCTGGCCTTGTTAGACTTAATTAGACCTCTTAGTTCCTTGTTTAGTCGTATAAATGAGCACTTGTCTTTAAGGGAGGTGTTTTTTCTGACTTTTTCTATGAATTTTCTTTTTATTTTATACCCTGTTTAGGTCAGAATTCCACCAGTGGGGTTTGTTTTTAGTGTTTATTTTGAGTTTATTTCTGGTAGACACGGCAGCCTCTGTGCTGCCATTTACATGTTTGTATACGGACCCTGAGAATAATTCGGCATATGTGCCTCTTGTCTTAGGATTGGGGGAGCCTTGAATTTTGACAAACTGTGAGTGGATGCAGTTTGCCTTTGAATAGTTCCCAATTGTTACTGGTTTATCTGGATTTTCTGGGTTGACTTTCACTTCTCATGAGACAGCTTTGTGATCTGATCTCACTAGTGAGAACATGTCATGGGAGGTGGGGGTACAACACTCTCCCATGTCCATTATGTTTGAGACTCTGGTTGGATTGTGCATGATTTGTTAAAGAGTGTTTGTGTTAATAAAGTTTAAGAAGCATTTTGCTTGTGAGTTTGAGGCAGTGTATGTTTCCCAGAATATAGAGGGGTAGTTAAAGTCACCAATGAATGTGGTGTTTAGTTGGATGGTGAACACCTCTAGTAAGAGTCATGAGACTCTAGGGGCATAGATGGTGACCTGTAGCTAGCCACGATATGGTGAGGGACCTTATCTGTGGTGAATTGCACTTGGGTGAGCCCCATGGGTATTATCCTGTTTACTTACCTAGTTAATAAATCGATAAACATCAGTTGGCTGAATTGTGCATTTGTCAAAGCACGTCACGGCAATCAAAGTGTTAGCCTTGCCTTAGTGTGCAGCGATTTAAAGTGTCGTGTGCAGTGGGTAATGTCTCATACATGAGGTGTGTGCCATTTCATCCTCCCCTCTACAGGACAAAATGCAGCTTTCAAGGACATGTCAATAGCTTTGTTTTTGCAATGAAGTACTGTTTGATGAAATGGCCTTAGATCAACTGATATAGAGCCATCCTCTTACTAGTTAAAATAAGCTTATATATATATCTTAGGAACATTATCCTAACTAACACCCCCACAAACCCTTAGTTACCTCCCTACTAACATACCCCACTCCCATACAGCACCCATGATACTTAAGCCCTAAATGATTGGGGTGCACAGCTAGGCTTGTAAAGGCCCTAGTGATAATTAGCCTAGTAACAACTTATGAACCTTTATATTATATTATATTATATTATATTTCCGAGAGGGAGAAATAATAACATATACACACACACAACATATATATTATAGAGATGGAGAAACAAATCTTATTTGATCAAATATATAATGTAACTTTGGATTTAGACTGGTTGAATTCCAGCTGTAGGGAAGACTGCCATACACAGTACAAAGGTACTAGGACTGTGTTAGTGACACCTAATGCAAGGCAGTGACATGAGCACAAGAGCTGTGTTTTTCACAAGGAATAGAATAATCATTTTGTCTTCTTTGCATTTTAAAGGAGTCAGCTGGACATAAACTTCCATTCAGTGCTAAGGAACTCATCAGTATTCTGAGCGGTTAGGGTCATGACAAAAAAATGTAAAGCATTGACTGAAGACACCTTGACAGACCCTCATTTTGGTATTTATTTAGCCAAGCAATAAAAAACGACAAGAACCACTGAACCAACTGCTGGAATCCAAACAGAAAATGACCAGAACCAGTTCACAACTGTTTTATTACAGGAATTAAGCGCTTTTGAGTGTATATAACATACCCTTCTTCTGAAGAAGTGTATTATATACACATGAAAGGGCTTAATTCCTGTCCTTAAGTAATGTGATAAGTGCAACAATGACAAACAACACTTCTGTTATGACTGGAGTGCAAGGCACTTTAAAAACGCACAAAAACTAGACAGAAGTAGCAATCAGTTATATAGCAGTGCACATAAACTAGCTGAACAGACGTTGAAACCATGTTATTATGGTGGCTGTCAGAGAAGCAGTAAACAATAGACCTTCTTCAATTACTTGATGGCCTAAAATAAATTCTGCCGTAATCCTCCTCTGATGGATTCCATTGATAAAGCTGTAGCCCATGTCTTTGGCTTCTGCTCACACTTAAACAGTTTGATCAGTAAGGCAGGCTCCATCTGCATCAAGTATAGTGAGAAACTGAAAAACAAATCTTGTGGTGGAATAAGGGAAATAAATTCTTCAATGCTTTTAAGAAGCATCATTCTACCTACCTTAATGCCACACCTAACTTATAGGAAGTCAAGAACTAAAAACCTTTCCTGTAACTAGTCATGTCCAGATACAGACTTGCTGTATCCAGGAATATTTGTAAGCTTCTGAGCCCCCCCAAGCCTTTCTGTATTGGAGAGAAGCCTTCTAGCTTATCAGTGGGAGTGGTAAGCACTAGGTAGCCTATCTACCACAGGAAGAGTGGGTTTTGGCCCTGAAATTGTAGTTTATTGGCCGTTTGGGAAGCTTTTCCATCTCTTTCAACCCTCTGATTTAAAAGTCTGTGTTTGTGCTTGTTTCCTGCCTTTCCTGTTACTAGTCTAGTCCAGGTACAGATTTGCTGTATCCAGGACACTTTTTAAGCTTCTGAGCCCCCCAAGCCTTTCCGTGTTGGAGAGAAGCCTTCTAGCTTATCAGTAGGAGTGGTAAGCATTAGGTAGCCTATCTACCACAAGAGGAGTAGTCACTGGCCCAGAAATTGTAACTATTGGCTGTTTGAGCAGTTTTTTTCCATCTCTTTCAACTTTCTGGTTTGAAAGCCGCACTTGTGCCTGTTTACCACTTTTCCTATAACTAGCCTTGTACGGTTACAGAGTTGCTGTAATCCAGGATTGTTAGTAAGCTTCTGAGCCCCCCAAGCCTTTCTGTGTTGGAGGGAAGCCTTCTAGCTTATCAGTGGGAGTGGTAAGCACTATGTAGCCTATCCTTCATGAGAAGAGTGAGTTTTGGCCCAGAAATTGTAGTTTATTTGGCTGTTTGGGCAGTTTTCCATCTCTTTCAACTTACTGGCTTAAAAGTCTACGTTTGTACTTGTTCCCCACCTTTCCTGTAATTAGTCTAGTCCAGGCACAGATTTGCTGTATCCAGGACTCTTTGTAAGCATCTGACCCCCCCAAGCCTTTCTGTGTTGGAGCGAAGCCTTCTAGCTTATCAGTGGGAGTGGTAAGCATTAGGTAGCCTATCTACCACAAGAGGAGTGGTTCCTGACCCAGAAATTGTAGCTATTGGCTGTTTGGGCAGTTTTTTCCATGTCTTTCAACATTCTGGTTTAAAAGCCGCACTTGCGCTTGTTTCCCACCTTTCCTGCAACTAGCCTAGTCCAGATAAAGAGTTACTGTATCCAGGACTGTTGGTAAGCTTCTGAGCCCCGCAAGCCTTTCTGTTTTGGAGGAAAGCTTTCTAGCTTATCAGTGGGAGTGGTAAGCACTAGGTAGTCTGTCTACCACGAGAGGAGAAGTTCTTAGCCCAGAAATTGTAGTTTATTGACCACTGGGTTTGTCCAACTGGGCTTGTGGCCCATTTTCAGTGGAGACCCGAGGAGAAAAGCTCCAGTAGTACATTTTAAACAAGTACAATTTTAAACAATATTGATATAATAGCAGTTATAGCAAAAAGATTCACATATGTTGGGTTACATGCATAAAGTTAAAGTTGCATTAAAAAGAAGCTAAGTAACATAATTTTACATTGATATAGTTCAATAGGTCAACAATAAAAATTTTGTTTGCATAAAATTATGCAAATGTATAGTAGACACATTGGAGAGAGAGGTGTAGTGAGGTACCAAGTATGGTCCTTTTGAGGGTACATAAAGGGAAGGAAGACTAGGTAGGGTCATGACAAGGGCAGGTCCTGGAATTGAGAAAATAAGCTTTTAGTTCATTTTTAAAGTGTGAGGTGTGGGAGATTGAACGTAAGTCAAGGGGAAGTTTGTTCCAAGCATGGGCAAAGGAGTGTTTGTAGAGTAGTTTGCCTACTGACCTTTTTGGGTGGTAGATATCAAGTAATTGTTGGTTAGAAGTACAGACGGTCCGGGATGGGATGTAGATGGAGACTAAGGAAGATAGAGATGGACAGAAGGAGGGTTTATAAAGAAAAGAGTGTAGCATATGAAATTGATAAGATAGCAGAAATTGGAGAAATTCAAGCCATTGAAGAGAGTTTAAAGAAATGCAGTGGTGTGAGTTGTATGGGGAGTTAGTAATGAATCTGGCTATTTTATGGTAAGTCTGTTGGAGTTTGTTTAGAGTGGAGGCCTGGATATTGGTAAGAACTGGGGCGGCTTATAAGAAGGAGGGGAGGAGGAGTGCCTGGCCCAGGGTAAGTCTAGATTCAGGGGTTAGGAATTTTTTGTTCTGATATAGCAGACCTAGTTTCTGTTTTTTTTTTTTTATACATTGGAGTATGTGTAGGTTGAACTTTAGTTCATCATCGATAATGACCCCTAGGAGTTTTGTGTGGGTGTCAGGTTGGATAGTTGTATTGTTAGAAGATTTAATAAAAAAGGTTTTGTGATGAGAGAGAATGAGGAAGGAAAAGTTGGAGTTTGGCCTTTTTGGGATTTAGGATCAATAGGTTGTGAGAGAGCCACTGTTCAGTGGATAGTAGGGCCTGTTGGGTCAGGGAGTGTAGTTCAATAATGTTATTTGAGATGGATATAAGTGTGGAGTCATCAGCATACTGAATAAGGGAGGATTCTTTGCATGAGGTGTAAAGATCATTAGTGAAGATGTTAAACAAAAGGGGTCCCAAGATGGAGCCTTGGGGAACACTAGTGGAGATGGGAAGGAAAGGTGAGGAGGATGAGAGCCATTTGACAGATAGTTCCCTGCCAGATAGGTAACTATTAAACCAGGCAAGTGCGGAGGGGGATAGGTGGAGATTTGCGAGTTTGGATAGTAGTAGAGGATGAGAGACAGTATCGAAGGCTTTGGAGAGATCTAGGAAGAGACAGGAAATGAGTTTATTGTTGTCTAGGGCCTCTGCAATGATATGAGTGAAGGAGAGGAGAGGAGAGCAGTGGTGGTGCTGTGGTGAGGACGAAATCCATGTTGGGAAGGGGTAAGTGGTGTGTGAGGAGGTGATTGAGAAGCTGTGAGTGCATACATTTTTCTAATATCTTGGAGAGGGGGGACAGAATGGCAATGGGTTGGTAGTTTGAGGGGTCAGTGGAGTTTCCACCTTTATGAAGAGGGATAGTGAAGAAAGATTTCCAAAGGGTGGGGACAGTTGATTCCAGAATAGATCAATTAATTAGTATAGATATAGGATAGGCAATTGAGTCAGCAGCAAGTTTAATAAGTTTATTAACTTCTGGACTGGAACCACTCCTCCAGGGACTGACAGGTTGCTCAAAGCTCCCCTCTCTCACAGGTGAACAGTTTGTCCGTCTCTTTCAACTTTCTGGTTTAAAAGACCACATCTGCACTTGTTTCCCATCTTTCCTGTAACTAACCTACTTGGTAGCACTAGAAAGCTTTAAACTGATACAAGCCTTCTAGCTTAGAAGAGAGACTTTGGAGTGATTAAGTATCAGTTTTCTGTACTTTCTTGCTGTACTTAACTGTTTTCCACCTAAATGCAGGTTTTCCAGCATTTATTGTGATTTAAAAGCTTGTTTTTTTCACATATTGTACTTATTTGACTGCCTGCACTTTAAAAAAAGTTGTTTTTTGTTTAAATAATTTAACTGTTGTAGGCTACACACTAAAGTGCGATAGCCTTTTCTGATCGTTTGTAGTCATTTAAAGCTGTTTTAAGTGTATTTTTTACTGTTTTTGCCTTATCTTTTCAAAAAACCCCCCAAAAACAAAAAAATTCCTTGTTTCCTGCCTTTCTAAGCTAGTATAGTCAAGTTTTCAGGCTAGTGCTGAATTCAGGGCTATGATACTAGTTTCTGAGTTGCCCATACCTTACTTGGATATAAGGAAGTTTCTCTGTTCACCTGTAAGAGAGGGGAGCTTTGAACAGCCTATCTGTCCCTGGAGGAATGGTTCCAGCCCAGACGTTAGTAGTTTATTGGCCATTTTGGGCTAATTTCTATCTCTTTAATTTTCCTACTATAAAAAACTGCATTTGCACGGTTTCGTGCACCGGGCAGTGCAGGTTAGTTATGGTTAAATTATTCCTGGCTCCACTAAGTCTCCTCTTCAGTTTTTCTCTTGAAACTAGTCTAACTCTCAACCTAAGCACTCAAAAAGCATCTTACAGCCCAGCACTTTCTCAGACCTAATAGCAAGCACTAATATACCCTGACACTGATTGCCCAGCAGGGCAAGGCTCTTTATTCACCCCTCACCAACCAAGTGACTAAGTAGCTCACCCTACTATTCAGGCATGACCAAAGGGCAACTTCAGGTGCACTCTCCAGTCCAGCTGGTGAATCTGGGTATCTTGAGGTAATGTTACAACTGCCTCATGTACACAGACAACCCTCTCCTCCTACCACAAAACACTAACATATGTGAGAGATGCAATTATACAGCCAAACTGGAAGCTAAGCTGTCTCCACCCAGGACTGGAACAGAGAGTCAAGAAGAGAAGGTTAACACTTGCACCACACCTCCAGCTGCACACAGACCTACTAAAACAGCACTGGCAAAAAATACACAAATACACAATCATACTCGGAGGCTCTAAATAAAAACCTGCAAAAGCATCAGACACCTCCAAAGCAGACACCCAAACAACCTGCACCTCCAGTCACAAACCAGACAACACATAAAGCACAAAATCAATGTGCCGCACAATCACAGCCCTTAAGGTGAAATGACATACCTAACACACTAGTAATAGGTGACTCTGTAGTCAGGCACACTGATGTCCTACTCACTAGGCTGGACAAGCAGAAGGTTACTGTTAGCTGCCTGTCGGGAGCCAGAATCTGCCACATAACACAAGCACTCAGGTCACTCCAGAACAAGTACAGATATGACTCTGTCATTGTTCATGTTGGTGTGAATGACCTGAGAAGTACCTCCCTGGACTGCATGAAAAGAGACATGGAAAAGCTCTCTGATCATGTAGCCCAGGCTGATATGACCCTGACCCTGAGTAGCATCCTGCCCTCACCAAGAATGATACCTCAGTATAAAGAAAAAAAATGATCAATTTCAACAATTGGCTAAGCTTCTGGTGTCATTCAAAGGGGATCCAGTGTCCGTCAGCCTGGGACGATATGCTTGACAAGCCACGTTGACTCACAAGGGATGGCTTGCACCTCTCACCCGTAGGCTTTTGAATACTGGCCAAGGCTCTTGCTGCCCCCATAGTGCCTTTTTTAGGCAAGGATCAAAAGTCAAACCCACCTCCGTAAACAGCACAATTAACAAAAAACTGAGGGTTATGCTACTCAACACCAGGAGTTTAAATCTCAAAATGCATGTGCTCAAAGCACTCCTCAGTATGGAGAACATCGATATCTGTGCAGTAACTGAAACCTGGTTCAAGGCTCCAGAGACCACCCCAGCACTACTGGGCTACAATTCATACCACACGTTTCAGCCACAGAACACGGACCAAAACACAAAAGGAGGGGGTGTATCCATATTCATTAAGGATATCTACATCTCCAGGTTAGTGGTGCAGCATGATACCTCTGAGATCATCCATGTGCAACTAACATCGGGCAAATCTGCAATGCAAATTGTGGCCTGCTACAGATCACCCTCCATGACCCAGGACCACCACTCCATCTTTCTGGAGACACTGGAAAACATGAAGGTCCTACCGAACACCCTGATATTGGGCGATTTCAATTACCCTACCATTCACTGGGAAAACTACTCTAGTACAAACTCCCAGGCACAGCGCTTCCTGGAATTCATCAACTCAAATGCCCTGGATCAGCTGGTAAACTCCCCTACCAGACGTGAAAACATATTGGACCTGGTCATCACCAACGTGGGCGACAGGTGTTCCACACCGGAGGTCAACCCTTCACTGGTTAGATCAGACCATAAACTAATCACTCTGAATGTCCACACCCCACCACCACCCCCAACTAAGGAAACCACAGTAAAAAACTTTTCTAAAGCAAACTTCACCTTACTTAAGACAGAGGTGGTAAGTTTCACAGCCCCCATGCTAAAGGATAATGCTGCCCAAGATGCAGAAACCTTTACAAATGCACTCTATGAGCACCTACAAGGATGCATGGATTGTGTCATCCCTAGCAAAACCAAGACTCACTCCTCTAAGAGAAGGAAACCAGTTTGGTGGACCCCTGCCATAAACAGGCTATACAATAGAAGGAGGAAACTAGTTCAGAAAAAAAGCAAATCCCAAGAAGGAAAGACATCCCTGATCAGTATCAGTAAGAAACTGAGGTCCCTCATGAAATCATCCAAGGCTAACTTCAAAAGAAAAACAGCTAAGGATTCAAATGATAACCACAAAGCCTTCTTTAGCTATGTTAAGAATCTAAGTGACAAGTCGCAGATATGCACTGAACTAGTGCAAAATAGCACAAAATATACTGAACCTACTGATATTGCCAACATCCTGGCAGATAGTTTCAGTACAAACTTCACCCCCCTCTCACCTCCAAAAGGGCCCACAACAATACCGGAAAAGTGTAGTGTCCCAAAAATTACAGATGCACAGGTGAAAACAGCCCTTTCAAAAACCAAAAACACAGCGTCAATGGGACCAGATGGTGTCCCAGGCTGTGTCTTGCACGAACTACAGAATGAACTAACCTCCCACCTAAACACGCTGTTCAACCTCAGCCTCTCCACAGGCTATGTGCCCATAGAATGGCACACAGCAATGATTATTCCTCTCCACAAAGGAGGGGCCACAACTGGCCCTGGTAACTATCACCCCATAAGCCTGACTAGCACAGGCTATGTGCCCATAGAATGGCGCACAGTGATGATTATTCCTCTCCACAAAGGAGGGGCCACAACTGGCCCTGGTAACTATTGCCCCATAAGCCTGACTAGCCTTGTCTGCAAGGCTATGGAGAGCATCATCAAGGAACTCATTAACAAAGGCATTGGAAACCTCCAAACACTTGACCCAACCCAGTTTGGCTTTGTTAAGGGCAGATCATGCCTACTAAACCTGGTTGACTTCTTTAAAACAGTCACCAAGGCCATAGATGAGGGAAAGGTGGTTCACATAGCCTACCTTGACCTCGCCAAGGCTTTCGACACCATTCCCCACTTGGGTATTACAGAAAAACTCACCAGCCTGAACATAAACCCCTGTGTCACAAGATGTGTTGCCAACTGGCTTACAGACAGAACTCATACGGTAAGAATAGCGGGCTCCAGGTCCGACTCTAAATCAGTCACAAGTGGTGTTCTGCAAGGCTTGGTCCTGGGACCCCTACTGTTTGGCATATACTTCTCAGACATACAGGAAAACACAGGACGACTATGGCTAACCATGTTCACCGATAACTGCAAACTGGGAGCCATAATTGACTCTCTGTCTGACATGGACATTCTCCAAAAGGGCCTTACTAAGACAGACACCTGGTGTCAAAGTCATGGCCTCAAGCTAAATGCCAAATAATGCATAGTCACCCCGTTTGGGAAAAACAAGACACCCACAAATTACCACATAGGTGGCAGCCCCCTTAATACAGAAGAGGTAATAAGAGATCCGGGGACCCAGATAGATAGTAATTTCTCCTTTGACAATCATATTGCCAAAGTAGTTAGGAAATCCTTTTATATGGCCCATCTAATTACTAAAGGGTTCGCATCTAGAAATAAAGAGGTTATAGTGCCCCTCTACTCGTCACTCATTAGACCCATCATAGAGTACAATGTACATCACAAGACACTTCCAATAGCTGGAAAGACCACAAAAGTACCTCATCAAGAGGATTACTGGCCTCAAACATATGTCCTATGCAGCCCGACTGAAAAAACTCCAGCTGTACTCAGTGGCATATCGCTTACTCAGAGGTGATCTCTGCCTGATTTACAAAGCCACGTTCAACTCAGAATTGATGGACATGCTCCACCTAAAGAAATCCAAGTCACTACGAGCCACGTGCTCTAGTGAGTTAAACCTCGCCACAACAATAAATAGAACATGCTGGAGGGATAGATTCCTGTCACAGAGAATCCCTATGCTTTGGAACAAAATTCCAAATTACATCAGGCAGAGTCCCTCACTAGAGAAACCTTGACGAGTGGATGGGTAACAGTAAATACACCCCTGGGATCACTTCATTGGCTCTGTTTGACAGAGGATCAGTTAATTAATCAATGGGGTGGTGAAAGCCGACACACTCTGGCTAGGCTTATAAATGCCCTCGAGCAGATAGCCTAGTACCTACCTATGAACCTAATAACCAGTAATGTTTGAATCTAGTCCACAAAAACACTACAAGCTTTGACCCAAAGTAAACGGCTAATATCCAACAAAGTGAGTGGAACTTTTTCTCCACTCACAACTACCTCAACTACCCCCTACAATTATTTTGGAACAGGTCTTCTCAGCCTTTTCAAAAGCTAAGGACACCTCATCCATGGGCTAATGTACCAGGCTGCCTCATTATGAGTACAAAACATAACCTATCTGAACCCCTAGTTAACCTCTTTAATAAAAGACTCTCCACTCGTTGCATTGTGCATTATAAAACACTTACATCAGAGTGATCCAACCACAGACCCTGGTAACTATGGACCTATTAGTCTCACTATCCTCATATGTAGATTTATGGAATGTGTTACCATAGACACTGTTAATCAAGACTTTGAAAATCTCTTAACCCTGGACCCTCATCAATTTGGCTTTGTCAAAAGTAGGTCCTACCTCTTTAACCTCGTTAATTTCTTTGAAAAAGTCAAAGAAGTGGTGGATGGTGGTCATGCAGTTCACACACAGTATGTCTAGACCTGGCCAAGGCCTATGACATCTACCCCTCATGCAGGCATTACTGACAGATTTGTAAATCTGGATATAAATCCTTATATTGTGCAGTGAATAGTTAGCTCATTGTCTGACAGAACCCATGTGGTTAGAATCACAGGTGCTATTTCTGAAAGCAAAAAGGTTACCAGTGGTGTACCACATGGTTCAGTGTTTGGCCCTCATGTACTTGTCATTTATTTCTTAGACTTTCCAGCCAACATGCCTTGCCTATGGTTATCTACATTTGCAGATGACTGTAAATTGGGTGTTGTTGTTTGATCTTCTACTGACTCACAATAGCTCTGACATGGGTTAAAGTATATTACAACTGAGACAAGGACAATGATCTCAAACTAGAAGTAAAAAAAATGTAGTATAGTTAATGTTGATAAATAAAACATGTCTACATCATACCATTTAGGTGACACACCAGTCTAATCAGATATATTTGTAAGGGTTCTAAGTACTCTTGCTGATAATTCCTTACTTTTGACCATCCTGACTCCATAATAGTTGATAACGTTTTCTACCTCGTGTGTCTAATTTCCAAAGACATCTCTTCTAGCTCAATATAAGTGTTGATTCCACTTTATTCACCTCTTATTAGACCCGTTATTGAAGATAATATCCCTTTTGGCATATATTTGTTTTAACATATCACTTGCTCTGCGTGAAAGACCTCAAAGATTCCTAACTGAAAAGATCAATGACCTCAAGACCCACAGTTATCTGTATGGCTCAGTAAACCCTATCTTTGTGTAAGACTCTTATGGACCCTTCCACGGGGATCTGTGTCCAGCCTTTTTGTGCAGAAAGAGCTGCAACCCTGCTTGACCTTCTATTTCTTTGTAGAACAACTAGTTCCTCAAGTATCTGGCCAAAATAAGTGAGCCTGCATCAATAAATAAGACATGCTGGTGTGACAGATTCATATCTCAATGTATTCTCCACCTCTGGAACAAACTTCTACTACTTGTCAGAGTAGCAGTCCTTGTCTCCATGAAGGTAAAAGTAGATAATTGGATGGGTAGCTTCAAATTCTCCTTTGGTCTATCTTGTGTTGCATGCTGAATATAGTTTATTGGGTAGGCCTGCAATGGTTTGTAGTCCAGTCATTTTCTACTTACCCATGAACACCTAACATTCAGGTGATATGAATACATATTACAGTCCAGTCCAGTCATGACCTCTAATCATCCTTAGGCACTGTTGCTCAAAGTGAAAGTAAACTTTACTGTCATACAGGTCAACACAGAGGAAAAAGTATGTATCACTGCACAAAATTTCAATATTCAGGCTCGTACCATAAGAATGACAATTTACAGAAGGAAGACAGATTAAATTAATAAAAAAATTAAATAATCAAAATAAGATACTAAAAATAAATAAAGTAAAAAAATTGTAAAGCTTTTTACAGCAGAACCAAAATAAATACAACAGGAACAGACTCAGTAGAAATATAAGGATATATTACAAGCAGTACTATGAATAAATACAGATCATTCATGTAAAAAACTTACGCACCACCAATATATGTCATAAATTTACAGTTTACAGTTTTCGCAGTGCAGATAGAGAGTATAAAGTGAGCTATTTAGAGAGTTACGTAAATAACAGTGACATATTGCACATAAATAATGTTTTACCCATTTAGAAGGTTAGGCTATAGGTTTGTTGTTCAACTGTCTGATACCATGTGGGAAGAAGCTACTATGGAATCTGGATGTCCTGCATCTAATGCTTCTGTAGCACTTCCTTGTTGGCAGGAGTTTGAACAGTCCATAAGGTGGATGGTGTATATCCCTTTGCTGTCACCAAAATGGTGAATCCGGACTGCAGAAAAGCAATATTGCACTTACCCACGAGTAGTGAGCTTTGCCCATTTGAGTAAAGAAAGGCTGGGTAAAAAGAGGCACGTAGGTAAATTCCCATCTGCGCCCATGCGTAACTAATAATTACTGCTATTATACAATACGATATCTTTAACACTTTTCTTTCCTTCTTAAATAATCTCAGTTTACAACCCATTCTGCTGCAGATGGCAGTACCTGTTATGTAGGAAAGTGGTTATGGAAGTGAAACTCTGCTACTCTATGCATATTCAAGTTTATGGAAATAATAAGATTTGTCTTGTATGGCATTTGAATGTTGTTCATACTATGAATAAAAATAATGTAGCTGAGATAAATAAACCACTGGTAAAAAAAATGCAAAATAAAACAAACAAACCAGTGGAATAACCCACTTCCAAGGAGCTCATAAAAACCAGAGTTTAATATTGGTAAGCGCTTTTACGAATGCTTCATCAGACCATACATCAAGTAGATGCAGTATGTACCCATCCTATGTATATAAAAACATTGTGAAAGGACAGGGTATGACTGCCTCTAGGCTCAATGAGTCTGATGCAGGCTTTAATTCTGAATTGTTTGACCTTAAGAATAGGCCACTTGTCAGAGGATATAATGGGACAGAAGTGGAGAATACTTTACATACTATTTCACAGTGTGGGAATGGATCAGCCAGACCTTATTTTTCAGAAAGAATACCTCAGTCTAATGCAGTGTCACCTCAACAAGGTTTATATATAGATTATCTATACCGTTACTTCACACTACAGATACTGGGAAGGTGACTGATATTATAAATAAACATTGGGGTATTCTAACTACAGATCTTAATATCAGGAAGATTACTGGTGATAATCCACATTTTACCTACAAGAACAAGAAGAACGTACATAGGCTTCTTTGTTATCTTGATAACTATAGAGCTCCTTCTAATAACATAAGCCAGGTAACAATACCATGTGGTAACTGCAATTATTGCAGTTACCTTGATAGTAATGGATTTTTTGAGCATCCAGAGTTTGGACGTAGATTTTACTTTAAGGTAGGAGCTACTTGCTCGACCACTCCTATAGTATATTTAGCCTATACTGTTTAGTTTGCCATACGTTTTTATGTAGGCAAAACTGATAGGGCATTGAAGGATAGCGTGAGGGAGCAACTCTACAATATACGTAAAGAATCTCAGAATAATGCCCTCTCTAAACATGTTTTAAACACTAATACACAACATGTGTTTCATTTTTTAGTTATAGATAGGACACCTATTAGTATTAGGGGAGGTGACATAAGGTATTACACTGAGACCAGGGAGGTTAGATGGATGATTAGACTGAGAGCAGATCAGGGGAGTGGACTCCATCAGAAAGTTCCCCTAAAACCCCTTTTGAAGGGACGGGGTCTCAGGAAATAACTGGTCCAGGATGATTAGTCCTGATATGTTAAGTGTTTTATGCTTGTTTTTTACTTACTTGCCTACTTGTTTATTTTTAAATATACCATTATCTACTACATATATATTTATGCATAGATGTGTAGTATATGTTGTGTCAGGTCTACTTCACAAGATTGACAGACCATTTGATCGACATTCATTTGGTTGACAACCAGTATTCAAGGCACTTAACAGGGATTTGCCCCCCTCCCCAATGTTGTGCGACCCTGGAGTTGTTATATATAGTTAGGGGGGTACATTGGGGGTGTGTGGGGTGCGAAGCTCCCCACCTATTTTCATTTAAAATGTGTACATTTTCTTGTATTTTCATGCTTTTAAATGAAAATAGGTGGGGGGCTGTGCCCCCCACCCTCCCTAACTATATATAACAACTCCAGGGTCGCACAACATTGGGGAGGGGGGCAAATCTCTGTTAAGTGCCTTGAATACTGGTTGTTGACCAAATGAGCTGTCGACCAAATGAATTTCGATCAAATGGTCTCTCGACCATATGAAGTAGACCCGTTGTGTCATGTGCTCTTTCACTTTAATGTTGAGGAAGTATTTGATTGGTTCAAAGTTAATTAATGACATTATATAACTCTTTTGATTAATTTTACTTGATGTATGGTCTGATGAAGCATTTGTGAAAGTGCTTACCAAATTTAAACTCTGTTTTTTATGAGTTCTTTGGAAGTGGGCTATTGCACTGGTTTGTTCGTTTTCATACTCTGTTTACAGTGATTTTGTGTTATGCATATATTCTTAAATGATGGGTTTTTAACCTTTTATTCCAGTGGTACTGCTGCATTTTACTAAACTGGAGAAGAAGTGATAACTGTTTGGACTATTATTTTTGTTTTCTTAACTGACTTAGTTTCCATTTTCCTAAAAGCCTGGTCACGGCAGAAAACTTAAACATATTTCAGGCAATAGGAAATAACCCTTCCCCTTCTTAATAACAGCATTCTGCCGCTGGGTGGAAGTCTGTTATAGTCATCTGAAGAGACAATATGTGTTGCAGTGTATAAATATGTATGTATATTCATATCAGTCAGTTACAAACTGAAGTTAACTACAATAAAGTTGGATATAGGATCCAAAGCAAGCTGGCCGGAACAGGGAATGTACTGGTCTGTGTGGCAATGTGCTGAAGCAACACACCAGGATGCCCATTCAAGTCTCCGGAATATGACTGAGTAGCTATCCAGGTCAAATGCTGGGGATAATCATGTGATTGCATTTTTTCTTTAATGGCTTTTAGGATTTCCAAAGTGGCCACTATTAGGGCTTTGTGTACTCATTATGCCTACAGTTGATGTCTGATATAGAGCAACAGTGAGGCATGAGTTACAATACAAGATATATTTTATAACTGATAATAGGATAGATAATATCTACTACCTCTATGGATGTGAAAAAGAAAATTTACCCCATGACTACCCCCTGTAGTACTAATGGACAGAGACAGCTCCTAAATGCGTTATCTCATGCTTGGATCCCCTCAAATTATCTATGCTATGATCCCAGCTATTCTCATTAGGGGTAATATGTAATTATCCACCATGGGATGGGTAAGGCCAATCTATAACCAAATAGGATAGGATAGGTTATTTTGAGTAAAAAAAATGAAAAATGGCTAGGCTTAAAATGGCACCAAGAGCTGCCAGCCTGGTACTTACCTATGAACCTATGAGTTCCTTTCTTGCTGGGTGTTAGGGAGTTATACTGGGAAGCAGTTATATAATTTAATGAATATATGCTATTTAAGTGACTGTGCCAATAATAAAACAGATTTGATGCCAGATAAGGCATGCATGAGCCAACTATTCTGCACATCATTTACCTGACAAGTTGCAAGACCTGTTTATCTCCTTCAGTTAGTTCCTTATCTAACAACTTATCCCTACTGTCCCTCATGAGGATGGCCATATGCTTACCCTCATATCTCTCAATTGTGCAGATTTGTGCAGACTGTCTAGATTTTTACTTCATATTTCTGGCCTGTTCTTCATATAATTTGAGGTTTTCTAGCAAATAATCTGGGTTTGAAGTCACTGAATAATGACAAACATCTGAGTTTCAGACTTCATATCATATCCTTAACTCATTCATTCCAATGGAGCTCAGGAAGTTTGCACTGCAACTTCCAATGGGCAGAGACTAAGTGTTTTGACAGAGTCAAATTATGTCCTCACATTTCAAATAAATGCACGTATCTTTGGAACCATAGGGGTAATGACAGAAGTGTAAATGGGAAACCCTCCAGCACAAACTATTTTTATAGTGGTAGTACTCTTTAGGTTTTAGGTCTTAAACAGAATTTTATGTCACAGTAAACACAGGTTACATTTGTAATATTTTGTAAACAACTTACAGTATCTCAGCAACCACTCAAGTTACACACATACTGTCAGCAGTATTTTATTCATCTAGCCGAGACCTTTCACGTGAGGCTGAGGAGTTCTGTCTCCGTTACTTGGATGCTGAGATATTTAGAAAAATGTGAAAATTATATCTATATAAATTACTATCATAAAAACAATAGTTAATATGCATTTACATGCACTAGACAGAAGTCAAATATTAATGCAGTTGAGTTTGCTACTCTCTAAGCTTTAAAATGAAATGTTTTAAAACTTTGTACTTAGCATGGTTTTGGAATTATTGATGTAAATATGAACAAGCAATATTTGACACCTAGAGGCATCAGTAGGAGTTAACTGCAGATGCACCTGGAGGTGTCACTCCGATTTAATGAGTTAAGAGTATGGATCCTAATGCAAGGTCTGTTATTCCATCAACTTTTTAAATTTATGAGCAACATGTAAAATCTGTCACCCATTTTTGGTCTTTATATCCCTGTTATTTTTGACTTTGTCCAGAATTCTTGTGCTAGGACATGCTGGAGGGACAGATTCATAACCCAGAGGTTCCCTTCGCTCTGGAATAGAATCCCATCTGCATGGGTGTCATGAAGTTCGCCCCTCATTAACTCTCTTCAAGAGGAATCTTGATGAGTGGATGGGGAATCGTAGGTTTACCCCAGGGGATTACTTCTGTGTCACTACTAGACAGAGGCACAGTAAACTAGCCTTAAGAAGGGCACAGTAAATTCAAAATCAAAGGGTGGCGAAAGCCAATCACACTCTGGCTAGGCTTATAAATGCCCCACGGCAGATAGCCTAGTATGAACCTATGAACCTATAAGAGGTTGAGAGGGGTATTTCTGCTCCAATCATTCCCAAATGGAGTCAGCATTTCTGATCCAACTTCCCTTAATTTAATTTGATTTAGTATAATAATCTGTTAACCAGGTAAATTATATGGCCTCTCATGCACTTTTCAGGTGTGACCTCAGACCAGAAGCACAGGGGTAAATGCAATATACATATACAAGAAATCAGTATGCTTTAAAACAGATTTCTGTTCAGTAATTTTATTGGTCTCTGGGTATCAGTACCTTGAACTTGGAATGGCCAAACTCTGACAGATATGAAGTCTGAAACTCAAATGCCCGAACTGCCAAAGAGGCCATACATTTATTTCATAAATCATGGCCCTAAACATGTTTTGAGAGCTCTGCCATTCACTTTGGGTTCTAGTGTTTAAAAAAACCTAAAAGGACCCTAATGTGCTAAGCTACTTGGCTAGTATTCCGAAGGTTTTGTGGGGACAGTGGCATTAAAAATTTCTGTAAGAGGTAGGTGAGTGTATTAGATATAGCACTCCCACACTATTGTGTTCAAAAGGGAAAGAGAGGTGGGATAGTGACCACTAGTGGGAGGGGTCACCACTTTGTGGACAGTAAATATACCAACATATACCCAGTGGCGGCCGACTGTGATAGGAATAACATCTACCACTACTGTGTCCCATTGTGGGGTGAGCTACACTGAGCTTGGAACAGTCATTTGGGAACTTATCCAAAGTTAATTAATTATGATGCTAATTTATTTATTGTCATTTTATTTACTGGGAAGGTCCTATTGGGTCCATGGGTAACCATTTTCATTGGAAGCCTGGGAAGTAAAGCTCCAGGTTACATCACAAAAAGACTTCCACAAATATTATACATTATTTATTTATTTATTTATTTTATTTTACATTTGTTGACTGGGATAGTCTGACTGGATACATGTCCATTTTCAGTGGAGGCCTGTGGAGAAAAGCTCCAGTTACATGGATAAACAAAGCACTTATGAGACAAGCATGTATACAAAGTATGTACAATGTAGTCCTCAAGAAGGGACTCACAAGATTCACAGTGTTTATGATGTACAAAACTAGTAGGGTACAACAGCAGATATGAGCAAAAAGTGTACCGTACAACATTGAATAGAAGGTAAAATATGGAGTTAATCAGGGTTGGTAAAGGGACAAAGCCATTGTGTTCTAAGATGCTGTTTGAGGCCTTTTTTGAAGAGGCTTAGAGAGGGTTCCAGAGTAAGGTTAGCTGGAAGTGAATTCCAGGTTTTGCCAACGAAGTTGGAAGACAGGGAGTCTCCAGCTGCAATAGTAGCTTTGTGTGTATGGACCAATAATTTCTGGATGACCAAAGTGGCCTGGGATTATTATAGGGTTTTATGATACTTTTAAGTGCAGGAGTATTTTCTGGTTTATTGAGAATTTTGTGTGCTACAATGAGCTGATTAAACTGAATTAAGCTGGGCAATTCAAGCCACCCTAGGAGTTTAAGGTTATGACAGTCATGGATCCTATATGTGGAGCTGGTGGCGAATCTGGTAGTACGGTTATAGCAGTGAGTGGATTTGTTTAGTTCAGTTTTATTCAAGTTGGAGAGAATGGGGAAAGCATGGGGAAGGGTAGAGAGTAGATGAGAGTGGGCGATCGCGGTCCTAGCTAACGGGGTTAGGAAGGGTTTATTTCTATACACTGACCCAAACTTCTTATTAATGGTTTTGATTGTTTTATTGATATGCAAATTGAATTTGAGATTATCAACTATTAGCCCTAAGAGCTTAGTATGGACGTCAGGAGTAATAAAAAAAAATTTCTAAGTTTGTTTCCTGCCTTTTCTGTAACTAGTCTAATCCAGATACAGATTTGCTGTAACCAGGACTGTTTGTAAGCATCTGAGCCCCCAAAGCCTTTCTGTGTTGGAGGGAAGCCTTCTAGCTCATCAGTTGGAGTGATAAGCACTAGGTAGCCTATCTACCACAAGAGTGGTTTCTGGCCCAGAAATTAGTTTAGGCATTTTTTCCATCTCTTAAAACTTTCTGGTTTAAAAGCCTGCATTTGCTCTTGTTTCCCACCTTTCCTGTAACTAGTCTAGTCCAGATACAGATTTGCTGTAACCAGGACTGTTTGTAAGCTTCTCAGCCCCCAACGCCTTTCTGTGTTGGAGGGAAGCCTTCTAGCTTATCAGTGGGAGTGGCAAGCACTAAGTAGCATATCTACCACAAGAGTGGTTTCTGGCCCAGAAATTGTAGTTTATTGGCCATTTGGGCAGTTTTTCCATCTCTTTCAACTTTCTGGTTTAAAAGCCTGCGTTTGCATTGGTTTCCCACCTTTCCCGTAGCTAGTCTAGTCCAGATACAGATTTGCTGTATCCAGGACTGTTTGTAAGCTTCTGAGCCCCCCAAGCCTTTCTGTGTTGGAGGGAAGCATTCCAGCTTATCAGTGGGAGTGGTAAGCACTAGGTAGCCTATCTACCACAAGATCCATGTACAGATTCTTAGTTTTAGCACTAAATTTGCTTATTAGTGCTCAGCACTTGTTCAGAACTTGTTGTTAGCACTAAATAAGCTACAAATTACTACAGCACTCAACCTTCCTCTTTACCTAGAGGAAAACAGCTCTTATACTTGCTTTCCTCACTTGTCTTGAGGAAAGTAGTTTTTTTATTCAGGCATGTCCAAGGGTCAGCTCCCAGTGTTCTCTCCTGTCTATCTGATGAATCTGGGCATCTTGGGGCAATGTAGCAATTGCCTCATGTACACAGACAACCCTCTCCTCCTACCACCCAACACCACAACCTGTGAGGGATGCACTTATCTAGCCAAACTGGAGGTAAAGCTCTCTCCAACCAAGACTGAACTTGACAGTCAAGAGGAGAAGGTAAACACTTGCACCACACCACACTTGTTACATAATCCCACTAAACCTACACCAACAAAATCCACACATAGAAAAACAAAAACATTTGCAGAGGCTCTCGATAATAATCTGCTCAAGTGAAAAGAGACCTCCAAATCAGAAATACAAGCAACCTCCACCCTCCCCCAACACAACCCAGATGACACATAGCCCACAGACTTGGTGTGCCAATAAACCACAGCCCATACTGCAAAACAATGTACCAAACACACTTGTCATAGGTAACTCTGTATTTAGGCACACTGATGTCCCACTCACCAGGCTAAACAAGGAGAATTTTACTGTCAACTGCCTGTCGGGTGCCAAGATCCACCACATAACCCATGCACTCAGGTCACTCCACAACAAGTACAAATATGACTCTGTCATTGTCCATGCTGGTGTGAATGACCTGAGATGTACCTCCCTGGACTACATGAAAAGCGACATGGAAGAGCTCTCCGATCTTGTAGCCCAGGCAGGTATGACCCTAGCCCTGAGTATCATCCTGTCATCACCCAGAATGATACCGAAGTACAAGGACAAAATGATTGACTTCAACAATTGGCTAAGCTTCTGGCGTCATTCTAAGGGGATCAAGTATCTGTCTGCCTGGGACAACATGGTCAACAGACCACAATGCTTTGCCAGAGATGGCCTGCACCTGTTGCCCCCGAGATTCTGGATACTGGCTAAGAGTCTTGCCGCCCCTATAGTGCCTTTTTTAGGCAAGGTTCAAATGACACATTCACCACCATAACAGGAACAGGAAGCAAAAACTGAGGGTAATGCTACTCAATGCTAGAAGTCTAAATCTCAAAATGCACTCACTCGAGGAACTCATTTAAAATGGAGAACATCGATATCTGTGCAGTGACTGAAACCTGGTTCAAGGCTCTAGAGACCACCCCTGCATTACCAGCTATAACTCATACCACACTTTTCACCTATCTAACCTGGACCAGAACACCAAAGGTGGAGGTGTGTCCATATTCATTAAGGATATCCACACCTCCAGGCTAGTTGCACAGCATAATGCATCCAAGGTTATCCAAGTGCAACTAACTCTGGGCAAAACTGCAATCCAAATTGTAGCTTGCTACAGATCCCCCACCATGCCCCAGGATTCCCAATTCTCTTTTCTTTATATACTGGAAAATATTAGGGTTCAACCAAACACCCTAATAATGGGCAATTTCAACTACCCCACCATTAACTTGGAAAACTACTCATGTACCAACTCCTTCGCTCAACGCTTTCTGGAATTCATAAATTCCAATGCCCTGGATCAACTTATCCACACCCCCACCAGGGGCAACAATATCCTAGACCTAGTCATTACCAACATGAGTGACCGGTGTTCCACACCTGAAATCAACTCCTTGTTGGTCAGATCCGACCATAAGCTAATCACCCTAGATATCCACATTCCACCCACATTCATTAAGGAATCCACAGTAAAATATTTCTCCAAAGCCAACTTCATGCTTCTTAAGACAGAAGTGGCGAACTTCATGACACCCATGCAGATGGACAATACAGTTATGACTGCTGAATCCTACACAAATGCACTCTATAAGCACTTACACGAGTGCATGGATCATGCTATCCCAAACAAAACCAAGACGCTATCCTCCAAAAAAAGGAAGCCAATTGGGTGGTCCCCTGCCATAAACAAACTCTACAACAGAAGGAAGAAACTGTTGCAAAAGAGAGTAAAATTCCATGAGTGGAGGAGCTCCCTGGTCAGCCTCAGTAAGAAGCTGAGATCCCTTCTAAGATCCTCCAAAGTTAGCTATGAAAACAAAATCGCCACTGATTCTAAGGGCAACCACAAAGCATTTTATAGCTATGTCAAGAATCTCAATGGCAACAGATCTGCTCTGGGTTACAGCACAACAGCACGAAAATTACAGAACCAACTGATATTGCCAACATCCTGGCAGATATGTTCAGTGCTAACTTTACTGCCCACTCACCCCTTAAAGGGCCCATATCTATACAGGAAGAATGCAGAGTCCCTGTAATCACATCTATGCAGGTAAAAGCTGCACTCTCTAAAACCAAAAACACAGCATCCATGGGACCGGACAACATCCCAGGCTGCGTTTTACATGAACTTCAGAACAAATTGGCTTCCCACCTAAGCACCATGTTCAATCATAGTTTCACATCTGGATTTGTGCCCACTGAATGGTGCACAGCAACAGTTATCCCACTCCACAAAGGGGGAACCACCACTGATCCTGGGAACTATCGCCCAATTAGCCTGACGAGCCTGGTCTGCAAGGCCATGGAATGTATCATCATGTAACTCATAAGCAAAGACATTGGTAACCTCCAAACTCTGGACCCCACCCAGTTTGGGTTTGTGAAAGGCAGATCATGCCTTCTGAACCTAATCGACTTCTTTGAGGCAGTCACCAAAGCCATAGACAAGGGTAAGGTGGTTCACACAGCCTATCATGACCTCGCCAAGGCTTTCAACACCATCCCCCATTCTGGAATTGTAGCTAAACTCACTAAACTAGGTATAAATCCATAAGTCACAAGATGGGTTGCCAACTGGCTCACTGACAGAACCCACACTGTAAAGGTTGCAGACTCCAAATCTGACTTCAAACCAGTGACAAGTGGAGTACCACATGGTTCAGTCCTGGGACCTCTCCTGTTTGGTATCTAATTCTCTGAAGTACAGGCTAACATAGAAGTCCTCTGGCTAACGAAGTTCGCAGATGACTGCAAACTAGGAGCCATAGTCAAGTCCCCAAATGATGTGGACATCCTACAGAAGGGCCTCACTGAGACAAATGCCTGGTGTCAAGAGGCACGGCCTCAAGCTCAGTGCAAAAAAGTGCATTGTCATCCCCTTTGGTAAAAACTCTGTACCCATGAACTACCACATAAATGGCAGTCTACTTAACGCTGAATGTGTGATAAGAGACCTTGGGACCCAGGTGGACAGTAGTCTCTCCTTTGATAATCACATCATCACAGTAGTCAGTAAATCATTCTATGTGGCACACCTCATCACAAAAGGGTTCTCATCCAGGAAAAAAGAGGTCATTGTTCCCCTCTACTCGGCACTCAGACCCATTACAGAGTACAACTCCCCTTTTGGAATGTACCTCACAGACATCTGCAGCAGCTGGAAAGGCCACAGAAGTACCTCACAAAGAGGATTATTGGCCTCAAACAGATGCCCTACACTGACCATCTCAAAAAAACTCCAGCTTTACTCTGTAGCATATCGCCTACTCCAAGGAAATCTCTGCCTAACATATAAAGCTATGTTAAACCCAGAGCTGTTGGGACATGCTACACCTAAAGAAATCCCAATCCCTACAAACTACATGCTCTAGGGACCTAAATCTTGTCACCACAATAAACTGGACATGCTGGAGGGATAGAGTCCTGTCCCAGAGACTTCCTATACTCTGGAACAAGCTACCCATCTATATCAAGCTAAGTTCCTCATTAGCACTCCAAGAAAAATCTTGATGAGTGGATGGGAAATGGGAAATAAACTGTGGGGATCACTTCTGTGGCTCTGCTCGACAGGGGCACAGGAAATTAACTTTCTTGGGAGGCGTAAGCCAGGGAAACATGTCGGCTTGGCTTACTTAGGTCCTTGGGCTAATAGCCTAGTACCTACCTATGAACCTAATAGAGGTGCCATTGTTAGATGTTATGGAGAGGGAGACTGGGGTGGACCTACTAGTTGGAGTGAAGAGTAGTAATTTAGATTTGTTGGTATTCAGGAGCAAGCGGTGATTAGAGAACCAGTTTTCAACTATGTTAAATGTATTCTGAGTTAAGGTTAGCAGATCAGATGGGGAGGAAGCCGTACAGATCAGGGTCGAATCATCTGTGTATTGGATACAGGTTGCTTCAGGGATGGCAGAGTGAAGGTTATTGATGAAGATAGAAAAGAGTAGAGGACCTAGAATAGAGCCCTGAGGGACACCAAGGGTGAGGACCTAGAATAGAGCCCTGAGGGACACCAAGCGTAAGGACCTAGAATAGAGCCCTGAGGGACACCAAGGGTGAGGACCTAGAATAGAGCCCTGAGGGACACCAAGGGTGAGGACCTAGAATAGAGCCCTGAGGGACACCAAGGGTGAGGACCTAGAATAGAGCCCTGAGGGACACCAAGGGTGAGGACCTAGAATAGAGCCCTGAGGGACACCAAGAGTGAGAGGTAGCAGGGTGGATAGTTTGTCCTGCCATAATACAGCCTGTTGTCTACCACTCAGATAGGATAGGAACCACTGAATAGCATAGTTTTCCAGAGAACTGGTTTTCAGTGAGTGGATGAGTAATTGGTGGTTGATCATATCAAAGGCCTTTGATAGGTCTAGAAAGAAGGATGAGGATTGCCTGTTATTGTTCCAGTTCTGGTTAATAACATTAGTGAAGGAGAAGAGGGGGCAGGAGGTGCTGTGGTGTGGCCTAAAGCCGTGCTGGGAGTTGGCCAGCAAATTCTTCTGGGTGAGATAGTGCATAAGTTGCTTATGGATGCACTTCTCCATTATTTTGGCTAGTGGTGAAAAAATTATGATAGGCCTATAGTGGGATAGCTCTGCTGAACTTCCACCTTTGTGGAGTGGGATAACATGGGACACTTTCCAGATGGATGGGATAGCACCCTCCGTTAGGGTCCTATTGATCAGGATGGCATGAGGTATGATATGGCTTTTTGTAAGTACTCTACTGGGACGAGGTCGGCAGATAGGGTGGTTGATTTTAGTTTTTTTGGTTAGGGATCAGATAAGGTCAGTAGAAACTGGTTGGAAGTTGAAGGGGGGATAGATAGCGGGGGCGGATAAAGTAGTGTTAGAGCCTGTGGTAGTAAGTTGGTTGGCTAGGAACTGGATTGTTTCAGTGAAAAAGTATTAAAGGCATTAGCAATGTTCTCTGAGGATTTATGGGTGGAATTTGATGGGGTTGGAGTGGTGGATTGTCCTGGATGAAGAATTCAGTTTATGCCTGCCCAGACCTTTTGGGGATTTTTTTGTTTTTTCTGTAGGAGGTTATGGTAGTTTTTTTTTTTTTTTGTCAAGTAGAATGGATTTTTTTGTGTCATTTCTAAGCTGATGGTAACTCAGGTGGTTACAAGGGGCTTTAGTTGCAAGCCATTTGTGCCAGGCTTTATTTCTACGTTTGATTTTCGACTTGGTTTCCTTAGTAAGCCAGGGCGTAGTATTCGATTTAGTTCTAATGGTACGAGCAGGAGCACGAGTGTCAACGATGGTCAGGAATTCGGCATTAAAGTTCTACAGCCTCTTCTAGTGGCAGACCTTTTAGGACTGACCAGTTGAGTGAGTTAAGTTCATTTTGGAAGTTGATAGGGTTGAAGTTTTTATTATTTCTAATAGTTTTGTATGTGGTCTGGTGGGGGTTCTCTGCCTTATGCTTAATAACGTAAGTTAGAGAGTGATCACTGAAAACTTCAGGGAGGGTGCCCGATTTATACAAATGGGGGCGACTGTTAATAAGTATCCAATCCAAGATACTTTCTCTGTTAGTGAGTTTATTAATCCTAGTGGGAGTAGTTATTATTTGTGTGAACTCAAAGAGATTTGGGATTCGGCTGAGCAGGTGTGCCAGGCAATGTTAAAGTCTGCAAGAATTATGGTTTCTTGGGGGTAGGTAGTGGATATCCAATGGAAAATATCTTCTAAAGTGCTTATGTTATTGCCTGGGGGAATGCAGACACAGATAATATTTATGCATTTGTTTGTATTAATCTGTAGTTTAGTAGTGAGGATTGTTGCATTATTAAATAGGGGCATTTGTATAGAGTCCCTGTTAACATGTAATGTGTTTTTGTAAAGAACTGCTATCCCACCTCCCTTCTTTGCAGTACAGTCTAATCGGTGCATGTTATATCCTAGTGATAATATCTCACTATCATCAATAGAAGGTTTTAGCCAGGTTTCTGTGAGACACATTATATCGGGGGAGTGGACTGCTAGAAGGGCATGCAGGTTATGAACTTTATTGCTTATAGGTTTTATAGGTTGGTACTAGGCTATGGGCCCTAGGGCCTATACAAGCCTAGCCATAACAATTCCCTGGCTATTTCTTCCCACACTATTTACTTCCCTGCACCGCTGTCTAGCAGGGCGACTGATGTGATCCCTGGGGTGAATTTCCTTTCTCCCATCTTATGCTTCTAATACTTAGGTAGAAGGTCAAGAGAGAGAGTTAGTGGATCTGCTAAGGAGTAGTTTATTAGTGGGGCTGGTGGCACAGGAGCTATTTTTCTCAGGTGAAGATGGGCCAGTGTTAACAATAATAAAACATTTCTGTTTACAAATATTATACAGCAACAAAAAACATGTTCTATATCAACAGTGAGTGTTTCCATCTCAAACTTGCCAAAGACTGGAGCTGTGAGCAGCAGCACAGAGACTACACTTTCTACCAACCAAAGAAAAATGTGGGCAAACTTCTATATAAATGCTTAGTAGCCCGAGCTTGGAACAAACTTCCTTTACACATATGCTCCATCACCCACCCATTACACTTTAAAAAAATAAATCAAACTTCTCCAACGCAATACCAAGACATGCCCCTGTCATGACCCAACTTAACCCCCCCCCCTTATCTTAGTACTGTACAATAATCCATCCCTTTTTAGATTCTAACTTACTACATGTTCACCTGACAAATTCAACCCTCAAAATTTTTCATGTAGGTCTCTTTCAATGTACATGTCAGTTTTTATTAATCTATGTTCAGTTGAGATACTTGTATGCTACTTGTTTATTGTCATGTACTTGTCTCAAGCTTTTTATTCTATGCTTTTATTGTAACTTGTTCTGCTATCTCTGAATGTTAATATAAAACGTACTGTAAATTTGTTTGTAACTGGAGCTTTTCTCCTCGGATCTCCACTGAAAATGGGCCACTTGGCCCAGTTGGACCAACCCGGTCAACAAATGACAAATAAATAAATAAATAAATAAATACATACATACATACATACATACATAAATACATGGTGCCTATTTGGAGAAGAGTTGTATAAACCATCCACTTTGGGCATCTACTGTGGTGCGCAGTATCCTCAAGACAGGAGAACATGAATCACAGACTGCACACCATGGGAGACGTAGCCACTTGATGGTGTAAGATATGGCTCTAGGTGATATTCATTAATGTTGCCAAATGGGAATGGGTATTTGCTGGTGATAAGTGGGTTGAGGACCCAGCCCACTCTAACATATGCCAGGCACCAATAATAATAGTGGGAGGGGTGTATGTGCCCCTACTGACCAATCTGTGACTGCCATAAAGCCTGGCAGCCCTGGGTCAATAAGTTACTGGCTGGCCGATGTCCAGTTGCCCAACTTGGGTTACCTGGGATAACTCTGTTGAGTGAAAGGTGGACGTAAAACCAAACAACCTGCTAAACATGAACTAAAAATTGCTACACTCAATGTAGGTTCATTGACAAGATGGAGCTTGGAAGTAGATGACATGATGGTTGGAGGAGGCTGGACATCCCATGTTTTTAAGAAACAAGATGGACGGGTGGGATCCACAGCCTACTACTCAGGAGGAGGACAAGCTAGAAATGGTGTGTTAACTGTAGTGAGGGAGAGGCTTCAGAAGACAGTGAGATATGTCATCACAATTAGTGACAGACTCATGGCAATCAAACTCCAGTATAACAACAGGGCAATATTTATAAACTCAGCTTATGCTCCACAGCAGAGTTATGATAGTGAGGAAAAGACTGCATTCAGACAGCAGTTGCAGGACCTACTAGATAAAGCAGAACAACATGAATTGGTGTTGATAATGGGGGACTTGAATGCACATATTGGGACAGACAGAACAGGATATGAGGACTGCCTGAATCCACATATGTGGGGCAACAGGAATAAAGGAGAGGCCATTCTAGACTTCTGTCTGGAAAATGTCTACATAGTAGCCAACATATGGTTCATAAAGAGAGACAGTCACAAGAGTGGCCAACATGCAATATCCTCTTAGTATGGAAAGGGCACTGGGATAGAATCAGCAATTGCAAAGTCTTACCCATTGAAACAGGTGGTCCACAGCACAAACCACTGGTTGCCACAATCAGCTGTAAGCAGTGGTCAGAGAAGGCTCTAAGGTCAACAGAGACCAGGTTGAAGACCTGGAAGTTGACCGGAGAGAAAGCACAATAGTTCAAGGAATTACTCAGGGCTCTAGCACCTCAATAAGAAGAGGAAATAGGTGGAGTTGAAGAAGAATGGCAGCACCTGAAAGCAGCACAGGTGAGGACTACAGGACAGGTATGTGGCTGAGCCAGGTAGGGACATAAGATACATAAGGAAAGCTAGTGGTGGAATGCAGAAGTCCAGGAAGTTATCAGAAGAAAACCGTGCAGGAAAAAGTGGGAGATAGAAAAGATGGACCATTCTAGTAAGGAATACTGGTTGGCTAAACAAGCAGGATAAGAAAGGAGTTGCAATAGCAAAGAACAGGGTATCAGAAACAGTCTACCAATTTCTGGAAGCTGACTCAGTATATGGCAAAAAGAAACTGTATCAGGTTGCAAGGCAAAGGCAGAAAGATAAAGAAGGTAGTCGGATACCCTTCATAAGGATGCCAGCAACAACCTGCTCACCAATACAGAGGACATCAAAGGCAGATGGTAGGAGTACTTCCAGCAGCTTCTGAATGAAGAAAACCCCACAGAAGCTGTACTGCCCCAGAAACAGTCTACGATGAGAGATGAACAGGAACCCACCCTAGAAGAAGTAAGAACAGCACTAAGGAAAATGAAGTCAGGGAAAGCAGCAGGCCCAGATGAGGTCATGGCAGATATGATAAAGATGCTGGGTGAGATAGGGGAGAAATGGCTCCTGAAGGCACTCAGAGGAGTGTGGAGAGAAAGGTGTATCCCAGATGACCGGAGAATAAGCATACTAGTGCCAGTGTACAAGAACAAAGTGGACATTCACAGCTGTGGGCAGTATAGAAGTATCAAACTCCTGTCACACTGCATAAAAGCTCTGGAGAGGGTGATTGATAAACGAATAAGCAGAGGAGTAGAAAGTAGGACGGCAGATGAGCAGTTCGGATTCAGATTAGGATGAAGCACAACTGAGATAATTGAAAAGAAGCTAGATATGAGGAAAGAGTCCAACTAGGCATTCCTAAACTTGGAGAAAGCATATGGCAAGGTCAAAAGAAAGCTGATTTTGGCAGTCATGTGGTGGCTTGAAGTCCCACAGACTTTGGTAGAATTAGTGCAGGCTATGTACAAGGACTCAATGACTCAAGTATGGACAGTGTTTGGTCTCCCACAGGGGTTCCCAGAGGGACTGGGAGTACATCAGGGTTCAGCTCTGAGCCCACAGATGTTCCTACCGGTGATGGGCTATATTAGGAAACAAGTCGGAGGGGGCAGATCAACAAAGTTGCTGTATACAGACAACGTGGCATTACAGGCAGACTCTGAACAAAAACTTCAGCAAAGGACAGGGGAATGGAGTACAAAACTGAAAGCACATGGGATGAAACGGAGTACAGAGAAGACAGCCGTAATGGGAGCAAATTAGGGAAATCAGAAAAAGATGAAAATTGAGATTGAAGAGAAAATATGGAACAGGTTAACACTTTCAGGTATCTATGAGGGGTGGTACAGGAGAAGGAAAGTCTGAAGGAGAAGTTCAAGGAAGCTGTAAAGTCAGGTGTCCAAAACGGTGGTGTGACCAGTTCTACTGTATGGTACAGAAAGCTGGGCAGTAAAGGCAGAGCAATTAAGGAAGCTAGAGCTGATGGAGATGAAGTGTCTGAGAAGGGTGGTAGGATGCACATTGGACAACAGTTGAAGAAATAAGGGCATACAAGCAGAATCCAAAGTTGCTCCAATTGCAGAAAAGGTCAAAGAGAACAAATTACGGTGATTTGGACATGTGCAGAAGATTTGGGACAGATCTAAAGAAATCAGGGGGAAACAAGGGCATCGGTTCATAGGTGTGTACCAGGCTAATGGCCCTGGGGCCTTTATAAGCCTAGCAATAGGATTACTCTGGCATTGTGCCACCCAACCTTAGTTCCCAGTGCCTCTGTCGAGTAGAGCCACTGGAGTTATCCCCGGAGTGAATTTTCTATTTCCCATCCACTCATCAAGATTTCTGTTGAAGAGGGTCAGCAAGGTGCTCTGCTTGACATGTATGGGAAGTCTGTTTCATAGCATGGGCAGTCTCTGGGTTATGAACCTGTCCATCCAGCAAAGAAGTGGATGGATTTTGTGATGACCTGCATATATCAGGCATGACTGTTGAAGAAGGCAAGAGAGTGGCACTGAATAGACAGAGATGGCAAAAGTTGATGACACCAAGTTGACTCCATTTAGAAAATGGGGGGGGGGGTTATGAGTGATTCTGAAATAAAGGAGATAGATAGGACATGTTAATACGTAGGCATCTCTATCCATACATAAAACCTCTGGATGTGCAGTAGAGTAAAACTAGATGTCAGAAATGTGGTAAAACTTCAGAGGTGTTATTAGACAGATATAGGGAACACTGGAAATTAACTCCACTTTAAAAAGCATATTATAAGGCAAAACAATTATTATAAGAATAACAGCATAGAGCTGTAGAGAAGCAGTGCCAGTTCTACAGGACGAAGGTTCCATCCCGAGTTGGGGTGACGTATCAGTCATCCACCCTGTAAGGTATTTGATCAGGATGTGCATCTGCTGGGATGCCATCCTGTGGCCATTGACCAGTCTTTTAGATGTTTTGGAAAGGTATCCAAGTCTTGTGATCATAAACAATATTCTGGGAATGTGTAACACCTATTTTGTATATGTAAATGCCCTGCATAGGCTGATATCACAAATGGTGATTATTGTTTAGCCTGTAAAACACCAGGTATCCAACAGTGGAAAACACTGCATGTGTTTTTTTTTTCTTACAGTGTATGTATTCAGGCCTCTGTTAAGGCCAAGCAGTAATAACACAGTTTTTTTCCCTATGATGCACAGTATTTTCCACGTAATTAGTGTAGACTACTCTGTTACTGCTTACATTTCTGTATTTTTTTTCATGAAATAGCTTGTATTTCACCCATGCAGAGCCTGAAATTGATAAATATTAGCTCACTACCCCAGTAAACAAATAGAAATAAAATAAGCAGCTGGATTAGGGAATATATTTAACTGTTAAAAATGTTTAGTATTGATTAGTCAGAGCAATTTATATAAGACTGTTTTCTTAATGAAATGCAGACTGGGTCAGTGTTTCCTGTTTAACTGCATTTTATGAAGGTGATTACCAAGCTATTAAATAACTACATCACCATTAACTAATAATTTCTGTGAATGCACAGGATAAAAAAAATTATTATTCATTACAGATAGATACTTTTCTACACGGTGCGGCCATAATAATTAAAAACTGTGCCATTTCAGTGCTTCTGTTAGTAAATACTACCAGAGGAATTATCTTTTCTGTGATTAACAACCCATACAGTTACCTGCAGATAGTTAAAAATGTCCTGCCTGGAATAAATCTGAATGAGTCAGATGTGTCCACAGGGTGCTAAGAAGACCGAGTCTCCTGTGAAAGTCATTGTTGCCATCAAGAATAAAAACACATTCACAGGAGGAAAGGCGTGAGGAGGGAACAATGTGGCCCCTCACAGAAGATGATTCTTTGTCTCTTTTGAGTGGGTAATTGGCTACCGTTTACACCCCCTTCTCTCAACTGCATTATCACCGAATAGAATGTGCTATCAGCTATCCACATCCACCACATCGAACACCTGTGAAACCACAATGATGAGCTGAAGACAGTGCAATCCACAAGAAACTCTAAATACGCGTGAAAATATACTGATTAGTTTCCAGTAGTCAAATGGAAGTGCTAAGAAGGAACAACCTATGTGCAAGATTTACCCAGGAGACAGCACTTTGAGGCTAACATAAACAGTAAAGTTCACTTTAAACATTTCAAGAGAATATGACAAGTTTTTGTAGGCTACCGCCATTTCATTTTTTTTTAAGTAAAGCAACTAAGCAGAACAAAGAGAAATCTGAAAGGAACTGTTAGAAAAGAAGTGGGGAGAAATGGCATTTCTTTACATGAGGTACACAAATACATTTTTTTCATCTGGCACAACCTGTTTACCCCTTGCAGCAAACAAGTGTCAGCTTGCTTTTTTGTTAATTATTAATTTATTTTCTTGAGATTGATTTGCTTACTATGTGTTCATGAATGAATGATTTAAATCCTAGTTATCATCTAAGCTCCAGTAAAACAACATATTTCTGCAGCATACCTCCCAACATTCGTAGCATAAGAAATCTAGACAAAACCTAAAATAATGGGGGGGGGGAGCCCCAAAATAGGTACAGATTTTAAATATTACTCTTATAAACTTAAGACATTTGCTATAATAACGGGATTTGGTTTAATATGCGTTTTCTGAAGAATATGAAGTCTGAAACTCAAATGTATGTCTTTATTTAGTAATATCAATCCTCAGAAATCTGACAAAAACACTAATTTTATGAGGAACAGGAAAAACACATGAGATGAAAATTTGGACAGTTTAGAGATATGCTCTGCAGGTAAGAATGACACCAGGTAAAGACCGGGGACTGACTGAAACTGGAAAACTGGTTGAGTGTGGGGGGCACGTAAAACAATCTACTTTGCAGCTGTAGATTTGAAATTCCACCTGTTCACATTACTGCTGGCCATGCATGTGCCCACGTGTATATACACACACACACACACACACACACACACACACACACACACACACACACACACGGTTTTTACTTAGGGTATTGTGGTTTCAGTACTATACAGGCCCACTTCATTTGTGATGGACAGCTCCATTTTGTACTGTAGTGTTTCTGTATCTCTAAGGAGATATTAAATAAGAATCCATAGATAAAAGACTCCTAGATGTTACAAAACTGTTTGAAATGCTTCCTTCTGCTGTGGAGAGTATAGGACGGTTCGGTGTTAATTTTATACGAATACTTCCCTCTGTGGCTCTGGACATTAGTTATGCTGACACTACACCATGAAGAACTTTGCAAACAGCACAGAAGGACAGTGGAAATAATAATGTGGTTAGCCCTTAAGTTTACTAACCTCTCATGTTACGCCAACCTCATCATAAAGGAAAATTTGTGGCCTGCCTTGTTTTCATTTAAGTGGTAACATAACATATTAACAAACAACTTGCAGTAAATAAGGAGGCTAAAACATCCTTTAAAAAAAAAATCCCGAACTTCATCCATAGCGGGTAATAATAAGAGGACTGTCCCCCACCAAAAAGTTACCATACTAGCAGTATTTGTCTGCATTCAGAAAACTGAAAAATGCAGCTCAGTTTAGCAAAAAAAAAAAAAAAAGTTACCGTACTAGCAGTACTTGTCTGCATTCAGAAAACTGAAAAATGCAGCTCAGTTTAGCAAAAAAAAAAAAAAAAAAAAAAGTTACCGTACTAGCAGTACTTGTCTGCATTCAGAAAACTGAAAAATGCAGCTCAGTTTAGCAAAAAAAAAAAAGTTACCGTACTAGCAGTACTTGTCTGCATTCAGAAAACTGAAAAATGCAGCTCAGTTTAGCAAAATAAAAAAAAAAGTTACTTTTGAGTGCTTCCATGTTAACTTTCATTTCAGTTATGACGACTTGTTATTGTCAGTGGATGAGTGTGTCCAACGAGGATGTGCTAAATATGAGTCATTCTGAGTGTTGAGGACGTGCCAAACACTGTCACTCCCTTTGGCTTTCACTAATGTGGTGAAAACTCATTTTCTGTCTGGTGCATTGGCACTTTTTGTACCTCTGTGCTTCTTGCTGAATATGTCTTCAAAGTTGATCCTTCCAGTGAGGCATACCATGATGATGGAACATAGAGGCAGTATTCAAAAAACATGGCTTAATTTCAGTTTCATTCAACAGTAGGGATAGTCACGTCTATCATCATACCAACTTAAGTAAAGTAACAAACTAGGCATCAAAAGACTGAAGAATGGATTAAAATCTTCCACAGTATACGTCCTGATTAACTGAGTATTTTTATATAACCTAAAAGCCTCTGTAGTTCTTAATCAGTCTAAGCAACTTGAATACCAAGGTGATTAAATCTTACATCTTCTACTAGAAGATAAGACAAGTGATTGATCCTACACCTAATAAACACCAAAATCTTACAATGAGTGAACCTCATCTGCATTCTGAGCCTGTAAATTAACTTTTTAATTTAATAAAACTGCACATTACACTACAATAGCTATTACAAATAAATATAACAAACTAGTCTATGAGCAACAAATTAAAATGGTTTTGCCTACCTACTTAAATAAGCCTTGGAAATGTTCCAGTGGCAGTTGACTGTTGACTGCAGATTAAAAGTGTATGCTTCATCCTGTAACAAATGTTGCCAGTTTGATTCTTGCCTACTCTGCTGGAGTAGAGCATCTGTTACTGTTGTGTACCAGTGTACTGTGGGAGCAGACCACCCTTCTTAAAGTACACTTGTGTGCACTTACCACAGATGTAGATGTTCGAGTGTATTCACTGTTGCAGTCATCACACTTGGGTTATCCTGCCAGGGGTAGCCCTGAGTCAGCCTGAATACCAGAGGCTTAGTATTTCTGCATTGGTTGCTGTCACTCCAGGACTGACGTCAGGTCGTCAGTGGTATAAAATCAGGTAGCCAACGCCATTACATCAGTTTTTCTTGCCCCAACTGTCAGGAGCCCCCCAAATAGGGAGCTAGGTTATGGTGGAAGAACACCACCAGTAGAAAGTAAATACCAAAAATTCCCCATAAGGCGAGAGGAAGAGCGAGACAGGGAGCGAGAGACAAGGGCGATGGAGGGTGGGAAACCAGGACTGCAACAGTGAATACACTCGAACATCTACATTTATGGTAAGTGTACACAACTGTACTATGTTCATCGTGTTTCACTGTTGCAGTCATCACACTTGGGTTGATTCTTAAAGCTGAAGGGTGGAGGCAGTCAAGAACACTGGGGGCTGGCTAGGATGCCCTGCAAGACTGCGGTGGTAAAGCCTGCCCTGGAATTGGAGAAGATAGGCAGGTGGTAATGCTTGGTGATGCTTGGTGAAGGTATGAACAGAAGTCCATGTTGCAGCCTCCAGGATGTCCCTGGTGGGACCACTCTGAGGAAAAGCTGCAGAGGTGGAGGGTGCCCTGGTGGAATGCATCTTGACCCTCTTTGGGGGCAGTTTCCCATGCTGTTTGTAGCAGAAATGGATGCAGTGTGCTATACATTTGGAGACTGTTTGTTTGGCTAGGGCCTTGCCCTCTGCCCCTGCTGCGAAGCTGACTAGCAATTGGTCAGTTTTTCTAAAACATTTAATCCTATCCAGATATAATCTGAGCTGTCTGTGGACATCTAGAGAGTGCAGAATCCTTTCTCCCTTGTTTTGTGGGTTAGAGAGAAGGTGGGGAAATGAATGCATTGCTTGAGAACCACACTGGGCACCACTTTAGGCATGAAGGATGGGTTACCCTGTCAGCATGGAAAATTATAAAGCACTCTACAGCCATAAGTGCTTGTAGCTCTGAAACTCATCTATCTGAAGTGATGGCCAGAAGCAAGGCTGTTTTCCGAGAGAGGAATTTTAACTCTGTTGAAGCTGCAGGCTCAAAGGTGGGTAGGGTGAGCTTTTCCAACACAAAGTTAAGGTCCCAAGCTGTAGTAGGAGCTCTTCTGGGTGGCCTTAAGTTGTTCGCCTCTCTTAGGAGCTGTTTGATGAGAGGGTGTGAGAAGAGAGGTGGCTCTGTGTTGTAATGAGCAGAGATGGCAGAGGCATGAATTTTAATAGAAGAGAAGGATAGACCCCTGTGTAGTAGGTCTGCTAGGTAATCCAGGATGAGAGTTAGGGAGGGCTGTGCTGCTTTGGCTCCCTTAGCCTGGGTCCAGGTGCAAAACCTTTTCCACTTGTCAGCATCAGATTTTCTAGTGCTGGGGCATCTGGCCTCACGTATAACATCCAGGACGTCTTTGCTTAGGCTGGCAGCTGGAGGAGAGGTCAGGGAATAAGCCAGGCTGCCAGGTTCAGGGTCTGCAATTGTGGATGCATGAATTCTCCATTCTTCTGGGTCAGGAGTGTTGGGATCAGAGGTAGGTGCCATGGTGGCAGGGGTGACAGGCTGCACAGCAGTGGGTACCAGTGCTGACGTGGACAGTCTGGGGCAATCAAGATTGCCCTTGGTTTTTCCTCCCTTATTTTGAGCAGTACCCTTGAAATAAGTGGTAGAGGGGGAAATGCATAGATCGAGAGGTTTACCCATAGGAAGGACAGAGCATCCACTTTCCAGGCCTTGCTGTGAGGTTCCCTGGTGCAGAATTTGCTGAGCTGATGATTGGAGTGAGAGGCAAAGAGGTCCAACTTTGGGGTGCCCTATTTCTGGGTTACAAGGTTGAAGGTTCTGTGGTCTGGCTACCATTCGTGTGGGTCTAGCAGGTTTCTGCTTAAGTTGTCTGCCAGAGAGTTTAGGGAGCCTGGCAGGAATTGTGCTAGCAGGTGTATTTTCATGGCTGAGGCCGTGTGCCAAAGGGTCAGGGCAAACCTGTAGAGAGGATAAGAGTGAGTCCCCTCCCTGCTTGTTGATATACCACATCACCGTGGTGTTGTCTGTTTTGATCACTAGAAGTTGTCTGTTTTGATCACTAGAAGCCCCGGAGAGAGTAGGGGTCTGAAAGCTGTCAGGGCTTGCTGAACAGTTAGCATCTCTTTTTGGTTGATGTGCAGATGTATTTGATTTGGGCTCCAATGGCCTTGAATGCACCTGCCGTCCAGGTATGCACCCCAGGCATAGTCTGATGCATCTGTGGTGAGGGTCTGGGCAGTGTGGGGTTGTGAGAAGGGAAGTCCCTTGTTGTGGTTGCATGCTGCTGCCCACCAAAGAAAATCTTTCCTTAGACAGGGTATCATAGGTATGATAGTTTCCAGGTCTTGAGAGTGTTGACACCAAAGGCTTTTTAGGTACCACTGTAGTTTTCTCATATGCAGTCTGGCATATGGAATGAGTAAAATGCAGGAGGCCATGAACCCTAGATCTTGCAGGATTTTCCTTGCGGATAACTGGGTTCTGGTGGCTAGTTGAGAGAAGTAGCCTGTCAGATAGGCTTGTTTTTCTGGAGTAAGGAATGTCATCTGGAATGCTGTGTCCAGGCTTGCTCCCAGGAATACATTTTTTTTGTGTGGGGGACTAGTTTTGATTTCTTTTCATTGATCGTATACCCCAGGGAGGTCAGTAGGTCCTTTACAAAGGTCAGGTGCTGTAACAGCTTTTCATGACTGTGTGCCTGAATCAGGCAGTTGTCTAAGCAGGGGTAAATTTCAATTTTTCTTTTGTCTGCAAAAAGCAATGGCTGGAGCCAGGCATTTTGTGAAAACATTGGGAGCAGTGGATAAGCCAAAGGGAAGTGCAGAAAACTGAAACTGCATAGATCCTGCCCTGAAACGTAGATATTGCCTGCAAGATTCCCTGATTTGAGATGTGTAGGTAGGCCTCTTAGGTCTAGGGTGGCTAACCAAGCATCCTTGGAAAGCATAGGAAGAAGCTGCTGGAGGGTGAGCTTTTGAATTTTGGTATCACCAGAAAGGGGTTTAGAATGGATAGATTGAGGATTGGGCACAAGGTGCCCTCTTTTCTGGGTACCAGGAAGAGTCTGGAATAGAAATCTTGGCCTGTCTGGTCTGCAGGAACATGTTGTATTGCCAACATGGAGAGCAGGGAATGGACTTACTTTTTGGCCTCTGCCCACTGGTTTGGAGGAAGATCTGGGAACCCTTTTGGGGTTGGCAGAGTGTGGAAATAAAATTTGTATCCCTGGGACACTATGTTGAGGACCCATTGGTCATTGGTAATAGAGGCCCAGTTGTTTGCATGGAAGGAGAGTTTTCCTCCTAGGGGCACAAGCAGATGGGCAGAGGGAAGGCGTGGAGGTGTAGTCATTGTGAGTTTTTACCATAAGGGGGTGGCTTAGCACTCCCTGTTTTTGAAGAGGAGGAACTCCACTGCTTAAATCTCTGCATTCCCTGGGACTGCTGTCTGGGGGGGTCTGCTTTCCTCTGGGTCTTGGCCGAGCTGGCTTGGAGGGTCAATGTCTAATGAACCTCAGAAGCTGGACCTGTAAAAAAGTCTTTAACTGTCTGCATAAATTTAACTTTTTCTTCCATCTTTTTTAAGACCTCTTCTGCCTTGGTGCCAAACAAATTGTCTTTGTTCAATAATTTTGATTTGACATAGTCTGGCAAGGACTGTTCCTTAAGCCAAGCATGCCTTCTAAGTACAGAACCAGTGACTGCTGCCCTGCAAGATGCTTCTAGGGTGTCAAAGCCACATTGCAAGGTGTGCTTAGTTACTGGACTTGCAGAATGCATAAGCTCCTGTAATTCTTTACTTTCTGCACAAACAGGAAAGGAAGATATTTTTTTTTTGAGGAGTTCCATGGTATGCTGCTGATATTTCTTCATGTGGAACTGACAATTTAGTGCTCTAATAGCAAGAATTGCAGAGGTGTATACTTTTTTACCCCATCTGTCTAAAGCTCGGGAATCCCTGTCTGAGGGGGGGTGGGATTCTTAGCTGAGTTTGCTTTAATTTCTTTAGGTCCTTCTTAGATGACCTCTAGGTCAGTAGTAGGATTTTTGAAAATAAATTTGTGAGTGTCAGGGACTCTGTAGTACCCATCAGGTTTCCTGGGAGCAGGAGGAAGGATGTCAGGAGTCAAACTGGATTCCATAAAAACATCATCCACAACATCCAGGACAGGAGGAATGGCTAAGGGTATGTGTTGTGGTAAATCTAAGAATTCCCTGAGTCTTTTTTTTGACTGAGGATAGTCCTGACATTCCCATTGGAACTGCTCCCTTAAAGTATGTAGGGTTTCAGCAAATGAAAAATTCTCGGGAGGAGAGGCAGAAGGAATGGATTCCTCTGCATCAGAATCCTCATAAATAGAGAGGGGTTGCATGTCTTCATATTCAGAAACCTCAGAGTCATCGGACTCCTGTTCAGATAAAACTACTGGGGACAAGTCTCTTTCTTTTGGAAGGGGTAGCCTGGCTTCCCCTAATAGGCATAATGAGGTCTTCTGCTATTTTAAGCATTTGAGACTGAGGCATGGAAGCAGGTGCCTGAGCTTGGGTTGTCAGTTTTTTAGGCGTAGTTCGTACCCTGGGCCTTACAAACTCAGTAGTTTTAGAAAGAACTGAAGATGCAAAAGAAGTCGTCGGTTTGTGTCGAGTGCCAGAAGTGCGAAGAACTTCCTCGGAAGCCGGTGCCTACTCAGCGGCTCTGGACCCATCCAAGGTAGATACAGCCGCAGGATCCTTAGTTGAAGAACAGTCTCGCGGCATACTGGACTCTGAACGGGTCTCAGTAGTGGCCTGCGAATTCACAGAAGTGGGCATCAGGGGCTGCGAAAGCACCTCACTGAGGACCGGAGAACTGACAACTAGCTTAACGGAAGCATCATCGGCCGTTTTGGACCTGTGCGGTCTGTCTCTGTCTTTATCCTTACATTTTTTTTGGAAGATCGGCAGTCGGATAACTTACCGAACCGAAGCCATATTGGAATATGAGGACTGAGAGCGAAAATATTTAGCTACAATAAGGGCACGACAACATAGTTCTGGCATTGAACAAAGCACAAAAATGACAGTGAGGGGCATTGTGGTCTGGGCCTAAACAGGTGACGCAGTAAGAATGGAAGTCTCTGTGTGGTATTTGCTTTCCACAGGCGAGACAATTGTTAACTTTTTCGAACATCGGTTAGAGCAAGAAAAAAAGGATCCCAACTGGGGTACTTAGCTTTAGAAGACTTCATTTCGGAAACAAAAACTCAGGTAGAGGTCAACCAGCACTTGTGCGAACTGCTTCTGCTTCGGGCTTTTCAGCAAGAAAGATTGATGTAATGGCGTTAGCTGCCTGATTTTATACCATTGACGACCTGACATCAGTCCTAGAATGACAGCAACCGACACAGAAATACTAAGCCTCTGGTATTCGGGCCGACTGAGGGCAACCCCTGGCAGGATAACCCAAGTGTGATGACTGCAACAGTGAAACATGAAGAACATCAAATGTTACTGAATATGACAGTAACATCACTGATGGCAATGACACTTACTGGAAGGTAAATAATTAAATGGGCCCATTTACCATAATTATTTGACTTTTGGTATCTGGTTTTACCATACCTGTTTCTACTTGTAAAATCCTGGTGTATGTCTGCCTTGGTACCAAAGAAATTGGTGCTTTGTACTTAACACCTGTCCTCTGTGTTTTGCCCTTTTGTGCACATCTGTAGTATGCATCCTCTGAGGCTATACATATATTAGGCAGACTCCTACCCAGCTTATGTTCCCAGTCAACATATACTAAATAAATAAGCCTGACTGTATGAGAGCAATCTGTACTTTTTCTTATAGTTTTTTTAAAATGCTAAATGTTCTAAGCTTCCAGTAACTAATGCTCTTTGAACAAAATAACAATCTGTCTTCCAGTGTGTCTGTCAGGCTGATGGGGGTATTTGTTAGTATGGTCTCACCTGACAGAGATGACAGTAGGAGTAAAAAATCTGTGAAATGGACATTTAGAAGAAAGCTTGCTGAAACAGAACGCTGTATTGATTCTCAGAGGAGGTGAACATGAAAGCTGTGATGGCAAACAATTCACTTTCACAAAATACAACAATGATTATACATCTGGAAGGACAAAGACGTGATGCAAAATCCCCAGTGTTGTTATGTTCCTGAAAGGACACAGTCACACTGTATACAAAATCTTTAGATAACTTTGTCTTAATTTATGCATTGCACCAGCCTTAAAGAATATTCCCTAAAAAGTGGCAAATGTTATATGGACTAGAAGTGTGAGACTGCATCATGTTAGGTAGTCCCCTTTCAATGCATGGTCCACAAATCTAGTACAAAAATACAACATCAAGTTATATCTAGTAAATAGTAATATTACAAGATACTAAAACATTAATACAAACACTGGTTAAAAACACTGTAAATGTACATTTTTATTCTTGTTTGCTTATGTACTCTTGTCAAAATTATATTTGTAATATGTTTTAATGTTTCTGTTTACCTTGGAGCTTTTCTCCCCGGGTCTCTGCTGAAAATGGACATGCATCCAGTCGGACTATCCCGGTTAACAAATGTAAAATAAAATAAATAAATAAATAAATCACATAGAAACATGAAGTAATCATCATATGATAGCAATAGTAGTCTATTAGCAATCAATTTGCAAACGGACACAATTATAAAGTAAACATTTCTTATAACATTAATGGCAGTCAGTTGGTAATCCATTTGTAATTGGTAATCAATCTGTAATCAAGGATATATACAGGACTGAATTGCAGAGAAATTTACAGTGCAAGAAAATTAACATGCATGGTGAATTGGTGTTCTTAGATGGAAAATGAAAATGTAGCTAAAGACATGTTGTGGTATGTAGGGTTAGGTAACAGTTTTGAGTACAAAGGCGGATAACTGGAGAAAAGGTCGAAGATAGACTACATACTGGTAGGTGATGAGGCTGCTGAAAGGTGCAGAGTAGGTAAATTGAGCTGTTCTGATAAAACTGTTGTGTATATAATTCAGGTTGTGACTTACCCAGAGTTGTACGCTATACATGTGGAGACTGTCAGAATCAAATCTGGGTCAAGAGGATACAACTTCTTTGCAGTCTAAGCACTCATTTGTGCTAAGCTACTTCAAGCTGTGCTAACCAGCACCTCAAATACAGGGAAAGGACTTCTACTATCAAAACCATACATATGGGACATTATTTATTGCAGGTTTTGAAATTGCTGATATATGCTTTGGAAATTAATTCAGAACTAGTGCACTTAATACTGATAGGAGACAAAGCCAACATTAGTCTGAACATTAATTTGCTGCAGGCTAGCCCAGTCCATACATTCTAACTGGCTGCCAGTTGAAGGTTGCTTGCTTTAAATTCTGGAATATTCTACAGTATTGCTCTCTTTTGCTCTGAGCTTTTGCAAGCTAGACCAATGTCAATTACAAAGTGAGTTCTTCTACTATCAAACACATTCTTCATCTGGAAGCCAAGTGCATGAAATGATTTTTAGACCTCCGGGTCCTGCTTTGTTAAATTCACTTGGCACTGGTGTTGTGTTTGTTTCTAGTGACAGGAGGGGCAGTTGGCCACATAGCTGTGGGTATGTTTCACTGGCCACCTGTTTAAATTTGTTTGTATTAATTTCTAGAACATTGCACGGCGTTTGTGCTAAGCTGCTTCAAGCTGCACTAACCAGTGTCTGAATTACATGGAGATAACTTTATCAAGGACATTGGCTTTGCTAGACACAGTTCTGTGGTGGCCTAAGTTACAGATCAGCCAGTAGGCACATTTCCTCATTGACCTTATCTAGGAAACTCAAACCAGGTAATGCTTTTGTGTACTGCGATTTCAAGGCAAGGTTTTTCCAACCACAACCTCCTTCTGCCCTCAGTTTATTGTACAGTATTTTATTGTTATAGTATTGGTTTACTAACTTACCTGTTTTATTTTCACATTACCACTACATTAATGTACTTGTGCTGCCACACTATTATTACATTGTCTCATCTTAGCTACTTTATACTCTGTTCTACTACCCTAGCCTGTTCCAGTTTTGTACCACCAAATTTTCCTTGAATCTCCACACCGTTTGCATAGCTGCTACTTTGCACTGTGCATTGTGATATTCGTCTATGAATCCCAGCAGTGTTGTTCCGGTATTATACAAGTCTGCTGTCTGTGAGACTCTCGTACCACTGACATAACCGTGTCACATTGCCTTCCTAGTGTCATTATAATTTTCATTGTTGCATAACACATCTATTTCAGGTGGCACCTGAGCCATATGTGCACAATTCTCTGTGGCATCTGAGCCTTATTTACACCAGTTTTGGAGGTATCTGAGCTTTATTTGTACTACTGATATAATTGTTGCATTGTGCACTCAAGCCTTCTCCTTGTCTGTAGCATTCTGAACCTTATTTACACTACTGATATAATCGTTGCACTTTGTACCCATGCCTTTTTGTTTATCTGTAGCATTCTGAGCCATATTTGTACTAGTGATATAATTGTTGCACTGTGCACACATGGCATTTCCTTCTGTAGCATTCTGAGCCTTATTTGTACTAGTGATATAATTGTTGCACTGTGCACCCATGCCTTTTCCTTATCTGTAGCGTTCTGAGCCTTATTTGCACTAGTGATGTACTCATTGCACTGTGGTGCCTGAGCATTTTCCCTTCTGTCAGTTGAAGCAATTTTAGCACTGTGGTACTGAAGTCCCTTCCCTTCTGACTGTATTCTCTAGTCCTATAGTCTTGTCTCCATATTAACATTCACAGTATTGTTATCTTTATGCCGTGTCTCCATATTAACATTCACAGTATTGTTTGTTACCTTTATGTCTTGCCTCCATATTAACATTCACAGTATTGTTACCTTTATGTCTTGTCTCTGTATTAATATTCATAGTATTGTTACCTTTATGCTGTGTCTCCATATTAACATCTGTAGTATTGTTACCTGTGTCTTGTATCCATATTAACATTCAGAGTATTGTTACCTTTATGTCTTGTCTCTGTATTAACATTCATAGTATTGTTACCTTTATGCTGTGTCTCCATATTAACATCTGTAGTATTGTTACCTGTGTCTTGTATCCATATTAACATTTGGAGTATTGTTACCTTTATGTCTTGTCTCTGTATTAACATTCATAGTATTGTTACCTTTATGTCTTGTCTCCATATTAACATCTGTAGTATTGTTACCTGTGTCTTGTCTCCATATTAACATCTGTAGTATTGTTACCTGTGTCTTGTATCCATATTAACATTCAGAGTATTGTTACCTTTATGTCTTGTCTCCATATTAACATCTGTAGTATTGTTACCTGTGTCTTGTCTCCATATTAACATCTGTAGTATTGTTACCTGTGTCTTGTATCCATATTAACATTCAGAGTATTGTTACCTTTATGTCTTGTCTCTGTATTAACATTCATAGTATTGTTACCTTTATGCTGTGTCTCCATATTAACATCTGTAGTATTGTTACCTTTGTCTTGTCTCCATATTAACGTTAGTAATATTGTTACCTTTATACAGTATCGTTATTATGCCATCAGTGCCTTATTCTAGCTTTGACTTTCTTGTCTGGTTTTATTGCCTGTTATGTTTTAACTTTACCATCCCATCACCATCTCATACTGGTGTTTGATTATGTTTTCTGAATTTGTTGCTGGTCTTTTTTTTTTTTAACTAACCACCTAATCTCGTCTTCTCAACAACTAACTACTCTCATCTGTCTTGCTCCAGCCAAATAACTAGTATTGATAGTCCCCAAACATCTGGTATCAACATCCTTCTGTAAATCCTGTGATATCTTCCACACCTCGGTGTTTACATTTCTCCTTTATTCTTGACTTCTACCCTGTTGCCTCTAATTTATATAATGTGATTCTCCCCTCTTTATTTAACCGTTTTTAAATTATGCTTAATCCATAACCCCCTTTTTATCTCTAATGTTCCATTGTTAATTCAAGTCCATATCTTTCCATCTTAATTCCTTAATTTTTTTATCTCCTCTTCTTTCTCCATTAGTATGGAATTACAAACTACTCTCGCCTTATCTATTGTCAGCCAGGCAAAAGGGGTAGCTGCCTCAGCTGCAAAGTGTTGGGGGATGCAGTGGAGAATTCCTGACCTGCATTCTGTTTTTATTTTTTTTATTTCTTTACCAAAAGGCTGGCATGGAAACACACATCATGTAGCAAGCCAATATCAGCTTATTTTTTTTATTTCTTTACCAAAAGGCTGGCATGGAAACACACATCATGTAGCAAGCCAATATCAGCATGCTACAGTTTAAACAAAGATGCCCCCCTACCTTTTTTTCTTTTCACTGAGCTGAAGGAGGCATGGATCTGGCAGCTGAAGAAATTTAGTTCGTAGTTTGGTACCAATCAGCTTACTACAGATGAGGCACTATGGTTTACTATCAAATGGGCAATTGGACTTTGTTCGATTTATGTTAGTGTGAATGCCCAATTCGATAGTATCACAAGAACGAAAAATGAAATGTTGAAATGCACAAAAGTGAGTGCACTACAGCATTTGCTGCTGAGACTTTCAACATTTTAATGCAGATCACACTAAAGTGGAGATCGGGAAATGTACCCTTTCCCTCACTGTAGTGCATTTTTATATATAAGTAGCAGGCGTGTGGCGTGGCGCAGTGTTGTTTATGTGTGTTGCAGAGTATTAGCAGTTGCTGAAGTGTGGAGAATATTTGTTTGAATTGTGTCGAATTTGACATTCCCCACTTCCCCATTCGCTTTTTGTGATGGTCGATGTTTTAATTTTCGTTAACCGGTTTGGTGAAACGATAACTCGCACAAAGTGTGATCGGTAAAGTGATAGTAAACAAGGCACTATATCGGGAACAAGCTCCAGGCACTAGATGAGCCATGTACAGCTCTGCATCAAGCAGCTGCATCAGCTGCCTTGTGTTTACTGATCTCCTAGTCCTACCCACAACAGAATACACCTGTGATGGATAACTCAAGTACTTATTCCAACTGATGGCTGATCTCCCAGTAAATGATGCACTTCCACCTCACTGATACCTAACATCAAGCTCACATAGGCTGAGATCCTAAAGAAATCTGTTCCAAAACCTCCAGGATAACATCTAGTTGTGCCCATGCCTCAATCACATAGTCATGCCTTCCCTTCTACAACAACACCTAACAGTATACCCACTGCTTCTTTAAGTTCAAGCCACATGGGATATATTTCTGCACCAGTAAAGACCACACAGAATGTAGCCATGCACACTCTACTCATGCCAATATCTTTGTCGTAGATGACTTAAACTCAGTGATGCACCTCTGCCCAGTCTAAGCAAGAATTGGGTGACTGTTATCTGTCTATTTGGAACTAGGATTTGCAGTGTCACTAGAGGAGTTAAATCACACCCCTCCAAATGCATGTACAACCTGGTCCTCAACCATGTGGGTGTGAATGATCTTAGATACAACACTGAGAGATATGGTTGAGCTGTCAAAGTATGTGTCTGATATTAAAACAAATGTCTTATTATCGATAAAAAATACATCCTTTACACAACACTGGAAAGTTTTTAATTGGAAATGCTTGCACAGAGCATTCTTAACCTCAGACAGAATCAGTAAAATGATTTCTTCCATAAAAGGAATATGTTGGAGATGTGAGCAAGTACACAATGCAGATTGGGACCACATTTTCTTTGATTGTGTTAAAATGACGTCATTTTGGAATGGTATTAATAACTTTCTACAAGCTTTATTTAATGAATCATTTTATTTAACTAAAGCTCTTGTATTATTAAATGTGAACGAAGGTCCTCATTTGAATAGGTCAAACATGTATCTAGTATGGACTATACTTGCAATTTCAAGGAAGTGTATAACAAGATGGAACACAAACAATACCGACTTTGGAAGACTTCTACAGCCTACTGCAGACCACAGCATTACTGGAAATTAAAATTAAAGAACTAAGAATTTATCCAAAGCCATTTATCAACAACCCTTGGGGAAAAGTCTTACCGTTGATTGACACTATACAATAATTGATCAGACACTCTGATAATGGATTGGTCATACTTATAAAGTAACTGTATACATTAAGAGGTGTTATAGTGTCAGGCTAGTGTAAACAGTGTACATAGTTATTTAAGATGTTATGTATAAATACTATGGAATTCATTCAAATGTATTTGAAAAATAAAATACATTGTTGAGAAAGTATGTGGCCGAGGCAAGGAAGAATCTAGTACTGAGCAGCATTTTGCCAACAACAACAACAACAACAGCAGCAACAGCAACAGCAACAACCTCAGTATTTGATCTTGTTCTACAGGGTTCCAAGGTGTCTCACCATGGGAGGTGATGGTCCAACAGCCCTGCCTGCTTTGCACGGAATGGCCTAACCTCTCCCCTCAGGGCTTTAATGCATAACTAAAATGTTTCTTACTCCTGTAGTACCTTTTTAGGCACAGTCAGTCACCTAACTCTTCCAACCTAATTCTAATGCAGGCCACATCAACACTGCACTAACTAATGTGGGAGTGTGTCAGTATAGTGACTGCAGTTTAGTGGAATACCATTTCAATGAAACTGATTCACTGAAAGGGCTTTCAACAATAGTGGAAAACTTCCTTTTCTTCATGGCTGTGTGACCACATAATAGGTATATTCAAGTTCAGGAGATGTGGCAGTGTCCTACAACATGGGGGTGTTGGGGGGTAAAAAAATTACTGCACGGGCTAGTTTAAAGTGCTTTTGGAGTATTTGACACCACTTTCTGTGAATGTAATCTATCAACATGATTCCACTAACACTGAGACCCTAAAATGTGTCTTCCTGACCTTTAACCATATTATGACATTACTGTAGCATATTTTCAGTGCAATGAAAGTACTCCTTCTTCACACTATTAACTTGACAAGTGCCTTTACAGGAAACAGTCTGGCTGGTATTTTAGTGTAATATGACAATATGGTGTTTTCCCACAGTATACCCCTGAAAATTCCAGAAGTGGTAGATTCTGTCCTATCATAATGCCCAATATTTGGATTCTCATTGGTAGACCCTTATTTCTGCTATTTACTGAAATGACAGTGGGGGGAACTGCTGCTTTTGTCAGGCTTCCAAATCTGGGACTGTTGAGCCCAAGGAGGCTTGGCTACTCATTCAACCTTTAATTAGGAAGTCAATCCCATCCTTCTAGGCTGCATATTATTTCTGCTCTGACAAGAAAGTAATGGAGTCAGCATAAAGCCCATTGGATGAACCAAGCACTGTGGAGTCAGCATAAAGCCCATTGGATGAACCAAGCACTGTGGAGTCAGCATAAAGCCCATTGGATGAACCAAGCACTGTGAAGACAAGGACAAGTGAGTCATCTGCACTTACATATCCAAGGACTTTAGTATGGAATGCAGAAAACTTTTTCCATTAGACTGCAGTCTTACAGAAAGATAAATAATAAAACAAACAAACAAACAGTGGTAAACCTTTCAGGAGAATAGTACTAAAAATATGACATGATCTGAGAATCAGTTTCTCTCACCTGTAATCCCAGTCAGTGAAGAAAACAGAAAGGGTTGTAAAGCCACGTACCATGCAGTATGCTTTCTTCCATGGTCCTGTACTCGGGTATTCCTATAATTTGTCATGAGAGGGGACAGGATTCTGCTGGTGCAGAGTTATCATCATTCCATTTATTACAGCCATGTTTACTACTTTCTAATATTCTTTGCCACTGAACTCGAAGCAGTAATAAATGCAGTCCAAATATAATGTGGCCTACAAGACAGAGCAGAAGCTACGGACTTGCACTGAAAGCCACCTTGTGCACTTTTGGAGAGGAATGCGGCCGCCTAGATGGCCTATGCCTAAGGCTGGCTATGATGGAACCTAGTGAACAGTCCTATGGTAGTACATCACAAGCTTTTCACATAGTTTGTTTGTCTTTTCGGCTTTTTCCTGGTAAGGGGTCGCCACAGCAGAACTCCGGTCCACTAATGATTGGCAGTAGATTTTTACAAAATGGTGAGGTGCCAGCTCGACGCCCAACCTTCAACGAAGGCATACCCATTTACACATGCATGTCTTTCAAACACTACCCAACTGCGGGGAGGACATGCAGACTCCACACAGAAGGCACTCCCAAGCCATGCCGAGAATCGAACGGGAGAACCTCTTGCTGTGAGGTAACAACGCTACCACCATACCACTGTAGCTATACAAGCTTTTCACATAGAGTACTATTTCTAAATTACCTCTTCAAGGAAAGCTTGTGAAGGAGAACAACATGAAGCAAGGGTTTTTTAGGAAACTGCAGAAGATCCGCTAAAAAAGAAAAGGCTACTGAACATACTCTCCCCTTATGCTCAGAATGACAAGAAGGGATGTGACAGACCTGCCAATTAAATAGTCCAAAGGAATAAACAAGGAAAGGTAGACTGCCCTGAAATAGTAAAAAAAAAAATAAAAAAATATGCACCAGATCAAGGAGGCATTTAGTTGTTGTGTCTTTCTGCTTATCCCGGTTAGGGGTCGTCACAGGGGAACTCCGATCCGCTAATGTTTGGTAGTGGATTTTTACATGCCGAGTTACCAGCCCTGATGCACAACCTTCAACGAAGGCACGCTCATTCACGCATGCCTCCACACAGAAGATGCTCTAGCTGAGAATCGAATGGGACAATGTCTTGCTGTGAGGCTACAACGCTACCGCAGCACCACTACCATGGATCCCAAGGAGTCATGTGAAGCTACATTTAATTTAAATGTCTATGAGGAAATTGCTTCATCACAGAAGTGGCAGAACAGAGTTGCAGCACTGTACCAGAAAACAGGAGAAAGTAACTACACTGTGGAACTTCAGATATGGGAAGTAATTAACTTACTCAGTTTATATATTCATTTTACTGTAACACACCATTACTTGTTCTTTATCGTATGCTACACTGTTACTTATTCTTTATTGTATGCTACACTGTTACTTCTTTATTGTATGTTACACTGTTACTGTAAAACACTATTACCTGCTCTTTATTATATGTTACACCGATACTGTAACACTGCTACTTGTTCTTTATTGTATGTTACACCATTACTGTAACACATTTACCTGTTCTTTATTGTATGTTACACTGTTACTGTAACACACTGTTACTTGTTCTTTATTGTATGTTACACCATTACTGTAACACACTGTTACTTGTTCTTTATTGTATGTTACACTGTTACTTGTTCTTTATTGTATGTTATACCGTTACTGTAACACACTGTTGCTTGTTCTTTATTGTATGTTACACCGTTACTTGTTCTTTATTGTATGTTACACTGTTACTTGTTCTTTATTGTATGTTACACCATTACTGTAACACACTGATGCTTGTTCTTTATTGTATGTTACACCGTTACTGTAACACACTGTTGCTTGTTCTTTATTGTATGTTACACCATTACTGTAACACACTGTTACTTGTTCTTTATTGTATGTTACATCATTACTGTAACCAAACAGTCCAATAAACAGTAAGGTGCTAAAGTCCAACCAAAGCAAATGGAAACCACATGGATTGTTAATTTGATGGCTAATAGGAAGCCAGGACTGAATGAAGTGATACCAATTAAGCCCATATTAAAAAATAGGCGCGTTTTTCATTGAATGCCATTGGCTGTATTTCTGTATAAAAGCTTGTATTAATGTTTGTTTATTCATCTGATGAAGGGTTATCCCGAAAGCGCTTATCCTGTGATTTTAGCAATAAAGTTTTAAACGTTATTAGCAGTGTTCAACCTTGCTTTTTTAGGAACTAGAATCATTACTGTAGCACACTGTTACTTGTTCTTTATTCTAGCACTAGATGATTGATTTACTTAACTGTTTACTAATACCAAATGCATATTCAGTTAACTGATTTGGTTACTAACACTAGATCCAGACTTAGTTAACTGAATTGGTTACTAATACCAGATTGAAGTGTTATTTGTTTACTGGCCCTTTTGTACTCATGCACAAATGCTTCAAGTCCAACTGCCCAAGACCCTCCGTGTCCCACTAAGTGTATCTGGATGGAGGAAATGCCACAAATGTGACCATCTGGCATGAGGTAATGCAAAATGTGAGTTTGAATAAACTATAAAACATCTGCTATTAAAAATGTCTTTAGTGGTAAATGCCAAATGAAGATGTAATACCAGTACCCGGAGGCACGCTATGAGTTTCATTCTGGTTGAGTGGCTTGCAGAGAATCATACAGTATGCAGACAGTGGTTGCCATAACCAAACTCAGCCTAATTGTGTAGCAAACTTATTTGCAGCTTGTAGCTCATAGCACTTCAGCTCTGTTGCTTATATTCAAATGCAATGTGGGGAAGGGTAGAACATGGACCTACATGAGGGAGTTGGACAGAGTGTGGAGTTTCAGAACAATAAAAAAAAACAGAACTAACAAAGTCTATAGTGGTCTTAAAAGCACATCTGCTTATCAAACCACACCCTGCACTGCTTTGCATTCTTCCTTGCATCATTTCAGGTTACACTGCATTGCCAGTTATCCTTCTGGTTCTTAGTATACACAGCTGTGTGTTAAAAAAACACACTTTAAATAAATAAACATACAAATGCATAAGTACAAGTTATACTTCAAATTAATGGTTGGACTGTTAATTAACTTTGGTTCAGTTACTCAGCCATGAACAAGCACAATATGTGGGGACAGAAGTTTATTAGTTTGTTTGATCATCTGCCCACCTCAAAAGAAACCTGTTGAAATGATTATGAAATAATTGCTTGAATTAACTTGCTGAGATTACAGAAAAAAAGCTGTTTTTCATCTAAGAAATACAATATATAAAGGAATTTAGGAATAATAAGTTAAACAAATGTAACAAATCCTCACAAATGATATATTTTATGGCAACTAACAGCATAAAGGGTACTGTAGATGCTGACTTTTATGCACTAAAAATGGACACTTTTCCCCAGTGACCAACCTCACACCATGAAATGTCTTATTTCAAATGTTTGGGGCTCTGTAATCTTCTTGGGTCTTTTCTTATGACAACTATGCTACATGGTCTATGTAAGGCAGACTGCATATTCTGATTCACAGCTCCAGCAGGACATTTTTTTCTTAATTATTTTTGTACTTCAGTTGTACACAATATTTGTCTCGGATGCAATTTTTCAAAAGTGGCTTGCTGGCAAGAATATTGCCATAGGAAACTCGTACAAAAGCTATTAGGCAGATGGAAACTACGTGTAATTCTTGTAGTATCTGAGTTTTGTAAATTTTTTTTTAAAAAGACACTTATTTAAGACTGGATGAAATGAAGGAATGCATGGTGAAATGAACATTCTCTTTCAATCGGAGCACATTCTAACTTTTCTTAAACATTTAGCAGAGTAAAACCAAAGGAAAAAAATAACCTTTGGTTCTGGTAAAGCCACATCACATCCAGGAAACCTTTGCACATTCAAAATTCAAGCCACATGATGACCTAGTACATAAACACAACCAGAAATGCAAGGGGGACAGCTGAACCCAACTTGAGAATAGGAAGCGGTCTTATAGGTTCATAGGTGTTTACTAGGCTAACGACCACAAGGGCCTTTATAAGCCTAGTCATGCATCCCAAATCTCTGACCAGTTCTGATACACTTGATAAGTGTAAGCATGGGCCTGGGAGATGAACCATTTACAGGTTACCTGTGTCCATTAGAGACATAGGTGCCAAACCAGGGATGAATTTCCGGTTTCCCATCCAATTGTCCAAGTTGCATTTGAATTGGGTTAAAGTGGAACTCTGCTTCTTTATCCAACCATTGGCACCACAGCCTTGCTGTACCCGAATACAAGAAATATTAACCAAAAGATACCCCCCTCTTTTTTTTGCTCAAAAAGAACATATGCAGACTTGTCAATGATGGTCTAGCTTGCCATCATATGACAGTATGCTTTATGCCTTCATCATTTAAAAAGGAACATGAATAATTCTTTGCAGAATATAAAATCTAGACCCAATTACAAAAATAATCTGATTCATACTTTCTTAACATCACAGTTCCATTTGAAAGACACTAATCCTTGATTTGTAGCATTTGACTGTCAAATAATTATTTTCGCTTGAATTTCACATTTTAATCATAAGAAATATCACTGTTTTAGGGTTTCTGATATGGTCCATACACAGACCTCTCAACCTCTTAGAACAAAAAATCTGGACAAAGCCATAAATAATGGAGGACAAAGGTTACAAAATATGGACAAATTTTAAATACTGCTCTTACAAACGATAACAGGTTTTGCATTAACTTATTTTCTGGCTTCAGTCTTCAATGATTTGTCAAGAAAATACAGTTTTATGATATCAGACTAACAATGAGAGGTAAAAACCTGCATGGTTGAGAGGTATGTCCATATAATTTGTCTGATCATTATCCGTTAGAGTATCTGCCAAGTAACTAAATGAACCTACCTCAAACTCATAATGTAGAAAAATAATCTTAAATAACATGGAGCACAAAGACATCCCAATTTATTATTTATTTTACATTTGTTTACTGGTATAGTCTGTCTGGGTGGAAGCCCATTTTCAGCTCAGGCCCGAGGAGAAAAGCTCTTAAATGAAAATATAGATTGACAGTTACAGTACAGAATTTACTGTAAGATATTTGAAATAAATGCATCAATTATATAATGGACACAAAGTATATAAAAGAGAATACTTTAATGCTATAATAGACATTTAAGTATAGTAGAAGTATGAGTTTTGTTTTATGCAAAGCAGGTGTAGACCTTTGGGTATACATGCATATACATTTAACATACAGATAAAAGAAAGGATTATGAATGAAGATTGTAATTGTTATTGCCTTAGTCTAATTAGCTGGTAGGTGCTGTTAGCTCTGCTGGTCTAAGTTAGTAGAGGGGGTAGATTTGTGGGTGATGGAATATGTGGGAGAGGAGTCTTTGAGTGGTGACTGTTCTATGGAGGAAAAGAAGCATGCTGTGCGGACTGAGGGCTATTAGCCTGGGCTGATACAGGAGCAGAGCCATTTGCTAGATAGGTGGTCTTTTAGCAGTTTTGTAATTGATTAGATTGGTAGAGTTCAGGATGTGTTGGAGAATTGTGTGAAATATTGAAAGCATTTTAAATGCACCACCTAGACTGACTGCTAATTATATATATATATATATATATATATATATATATATATATATATATATATATATATATATATATATATATATATATATATATATATATATATATATATATATATATACCAACTCCAAAGTCGCACAACAGTGGAGGATGGCCAGTTTCCCATTTTAGATATTTTATATTATTTTGGCTTTCAGTCTTTTGAATTTTAGATCCTATGGCATAGACTCATATATATATATATATATATATATATATATATATATATATATATATATATATATATATAAATATGTGTGTGTGTGTGTGTGTGTGTGTACATGATATATATATATATATATATAGTGGTACAGAGGTGCCTTTCCTTTAACTGTACCCCAAACCTACTGCACATGCACGTACACACTCAGAATAGTGACATTCATTACTTTCCCAGACATCTCAATGGCACAGTCATAATTTGTGACATTCCAGACTTCATTCAGATGTCATTCATTTTGTTTTCGACTCCCATATAATGAACTTTAACAATTATACTGTGTGCAGAGAAAGAGAAATAGTTTCTGTGGTTAATTGTTGCTGGAAAGCCTTGATTTGAGGGTGGAGTCTAGCATGTATTCACTGATGGTTCATGAACTGAATCGGGCATCTGATCCTTTATGATGAGATCAGTACTCAGACGCTGCAGATGAAGTGATGCAGGAGATGTGCCCACTGGCCATGGCTGGTGCATGAACTGAATTGGGAATCTGACCCTTTATGATGAGATCAGTACTCAGACTGTGCAGTTGAAGTGACACAGGAGATGTGCCCACTGGCCATGGTTTATACTGCCTTCCTGCCTTTGTCCCTCATTTTGACTTAAAGGGGCAATACATACCTCTTCAAAACAGGTTATATTTGTTGGGGGGTAATACTGCTAAAACCATTTGAAGACCACCCCCTGTAAATCATGCCAACATTTTTGTTAGCCATAATTCAAACAACAAAAGATGATTAAAAGAAAACACCAGTAGGCATTAATAATTTAAGAACCACCACTGTTTATTTAGTGACATAAGAATTTGTAAGCAGGTGATGTCAACACTTTCTGGAAAGCTGCTAAGCTTGTCCATCTACTAAGACAGTTCTGTAGGCTCTAATGACTGTGGTTTTGGATTACTTTTATATATGTACTCGTATACAAGAAGTATAGTGTGATGCACCAAAAATAAAGCTTCAGCTGCAAAGTGATGAATGTTAGTGACCAGATATTCCATGTTAATAAGCATTGTATACTGCCTATGCTCTAAGTATCAAAGCCAAAAGAAAAGATCCACCTTGTTAAGGATTCCTTTCCCAGTATAATGAGCACTTTCATTATAAGACAGACTTCTTGTGTGTAAAAAGACACAAAACAAGCTAGCTTGAGCACTTTCATTATAAGACAGACTTCTTGTGTGTAAAAAGACACAAAAAATATAGCTTTTTCACTTTTCCATCCAAGCAGACTGGCATATATAAAATACCTTTTTTTTTTTTTTGCATTAGGCGTCCCTTCAGTAAAGACACTATGCATAACGTATTGCTGTTTGGATTAACAAGGAATGAATAATGTCAGTGATGACACTTCCTACTTCTGTGATCTGTAGCAGAATAACTGAAATCATATGTTAAAGAAGTCAGAAGACCTCCACTAGAACAACACCCAGGGCCTCTTCCTGGCTTATTGTCATTCCACGAGCTTAACTTTATATCATTGTTCAATAACTGTATTTTATATTTAGTGTAATCAGAGGCATATTTATGCATTTTAATAAGGACTAAGGAATGTTAAATCATGCTGGTTAGTGTTCTTGTAATTCCACTTTTGAGAAACTGCCAAAAATGTTGCATGGACCTCCACTACTGTTTCAATTAAGTTAGGAAAAAATAATTAAATGAATAAAACAGCTAAGGGAACTTGCTTTAAGAACAAGTTATGCATTAGCTCACCCACAACAGTAAAGGTTGCCAGTGTTTTCAAAAAAATTTTTAAATACGGTTTGCTTTTTAATTGATGGAGGTTAGTTTTTGCACCCATTACTGATCTAGTTGACTTTTTATGACACTGAATGTACAAAATAACAACCACACTCATACTAAACCTTGAAACAAAATCACTTGAAGATGTTTGGTATTTACCTTCTCTTGCAATATTAAAAAAACAAAGATTTACTCAAAATAAACTTTCTGCAGAAAACGTACATTTATATAACAGAAAACACACCATATCCCCATGGTTCACAGTTAACATTATAGTAAGTCTTTTGGCTTTTCCTGGTTAGGAGTCGCACAGTGGAACTCCGGTCCGCTAATGATTGGCAGTGGATTTTTACAGTGCTGAGTTGCCAGCCCAATGCCCAGCCTTCAAAGAAGGCACACCCATTCACACACGCACCTACCTGCATGTCTTTAAACATCACTCGACCACGGGGAGGACATGCAGACTTCACACAGAAGGAGCTTCAGCTGAGAATCGAACAGGAGAACCTGTTGCTGTGAGACGACAACGCTAGCTGCTGCACCATCGTGGCCTGGCATTCACAGTTAACAATATACATCACATATATTCTTCTGTACAATATAATCAGTCCAGCATTACATAAATGTGTCAGTTCCTGCCTTCCCTTAAACCTCATTCCTCCTCCAAAATATTTTTTCTGCATGTATTCCCACAGTTTTCATTTTTCCTATGTAATTCGCAACTACCCTTTTCTAAAAATCCCACTTCCAGTTCTTTTATTTCTGTTACAACATTCACTACTTCGTTTAGATTTTGATTTTCATTTTCTAGTAATTGCATTTTTGGCAGCCACCATAATTAGACTTAGCAAGGCCTTACTACAGTGTGCCATTCCTGATACCAGGATTAATAATCAGTTTGAGAATAAATTTGTTGTTTAGAGCTGTTTACAATGCTTCATATGCTACCATAAAGCACAAATTAAAGTTTGCCTGACAGGAACTTGTAACACCAGCTGACTGAGCAAATAAAATATAGCCTGTAAACCTAAGTTATTAGTCTGCCTGTCTGAGCACAGGCCTCAGAGCCTCTTATAACCTGATATAATAAGCTGTTACTTAAGGGCTTACAAACACGTATATTTTTTAGGTGATTTCATTTTTTTTTCTTGTGCCACTTGGGAACCCCACAATATAAAAGGCAGTGTAAGCTGCCAAGGGGAAAATACTCCAGAGATTCATATGTCTGTGGATATGAAGGTATATAAAGTCTAATTAACTTTAAAACAATACATAAACACTATTTTTGTTTTGCTTGGAATGTTCAGAGATGGCTTTTCTCAGCTATATGGTGCCTCTTGTTAAAGTCAGTAAAAGAACATCTTTGTTGTTTGTAACCACTTTCTGGGAGACAAATCACAAATGTGAATATCACAGAAAATGTGCAGTGTTATTTAAAAAAAACTCAATGTGACCAAGATGACACAGACTTTCATGTCACAAACATAACATTTTTGTAAGACTTTTGTCATATGAACAAATGAAAGATGCCTTTTCACTACTCCCTCCATGCTCGTTGTATGTACAGCTCTCAAATCTGATGAAATGCCCAAAATATACAAATGCTTTGAGACTCTGAAAGGAAAAATAAAATCACCCATCATTTTTCCTCTGCTTTGTTTAAGGACTGGTCTTGACTCACACAGCAATGTTTTATTAAAAAGATTATAACCTTTCTTCAGTCTGTATAGCAGCCACTTACACTAGTCACTTGGAGGTATAAACAATGACTCTGTGATTTGGTCACATTGACTAATGTGGATGTGGCAGGCAAGCGCTCCGTAAAAATGGGGAAAAAGGAGATTGAAGACAATGACAATTATAGCACTGTGACTACTGCTGTACGTCTGTTAATTGGAAATCCCAGCTATTTCACATCTTATAAAACAGGACAAGCTCATCAGTTTGCATAAAAGTATGAAATAACTTTGGGAACAATTCAGACCTACGATTTAGCAAACAAAAGAAATGTATAGGGTTATAATATCTGGCATGAAAATGGGTTTATATCACTTAATAATTCATTAAACCGTTATTCATTGACCACTATGTGTCGAAAGTCATTTCAGCGATTGACAAAATCTTTGCCAGGGTAAGGAAGCACTTGTCCAGCACCACAGCTTTGCCCTTTTCACCACTGTAGTGTGATCTCTCAGTTGGTATATATAGCTGGTGTGTGTGTGTGTGTGTGTGTGTGTGTTGGGGGACAGCCCTGCATACTGATGGGGTGTGGATGTGGGGCAAAGCCCCCCACTTGGGTGGGTTTAATTTTGTGTAGTTTGTGTTCCACTGAGTCTTTGACTAAGTGGTTCATTACTCTGGGAAAGATTTATTTGATTGCTGAAATGACTTTTGACATATAGCAGTAAATGAATAAAGGATGAATTAAATGTTTGATTAAGTGATATAGACCCTATGAAAACATATGAACTAATAAAGTATGTATAGTGAGCAATCAGAAGGTGACATAGGTTCATAGGTTCATACTAGGCTATCTGACCTAGGACATTTATAAGCCTAGCCAGAGTGTGTTTGGCTTTCGCCACCCATTTTAAATGAATTTTGCTATGCCCTTTTTTGAGGTTAGTATACTGTGCCTCAGAAGGGATACCCGGGGTAAACCTACTATCTCCCATCCACTCATCAAGATTCCTCTTGAAGAGTGTCAATGAGGGACTCTGCCTAACCTGGACTGGGATTTTATTCCAGAGTGAAGGGAGCCTCTGGGTTATGAATCTGTCCCTCCAGCATGTCCTATTTATTTCAGTGCTGAGGTTCAAGTCTCTTGAGCGCGTAGCTCAATGGGATTTGGATTTTCTGAGGTGCAGCATGTCCATTAATTCCGGGTTGGACATGGCTTTATACGTCAGGCACCGATCGCCTCTGAGCAGGCGGTATGCCACTGAGTAGAGCTGGAGTTTCTTTAACTGGGCAGCATGGATACAGACCACCACTCTAGGCATATCCCCTGCAAGAACTTGTAACCACAGCAAAGACAGATGTCGGCATATAGTAGAGCATCACATTTTCTTCAGTATATGCCAGTCTGTGAGAACGCTGTAGAGATCATGATCGAAAGCATTAGGCCTTTCTGGTAATGGACAATATTATAAATTATAAAATGGGTATGTAGATTAAGGACACCTGATTATTTTATAGTCAGATAACAACATATGGATGCTGCATTACTTAGTCACATTAACAATATTACTTTTAAAAATGAGATATTATACAACACTCATAGTACTCCATGGCTATTTATAACTTGGTAATGATACTATTTTCTGGGATGCCAAAATACCCCATTACTCCTTGTGCTTTGACCCACAGCATAGGTTCATAGGTAAATACTAGGCTAACTGCCCTGAAAAGCCATTTTAAGCCTAACCAACAGCCAGAGATCAGAATCCATCCCTGCACCTTGTATGTATGAGGCAAAGATCTTAACCATTATATTAACCCACCCAGCTGTACCAAACCCAGCAGTAAGATTTTAGTAGCTGTTGTTGTCCCTGAGTGAGCCTTCACTAAGTATTCTTTCAATGATCATAAAATAGATACAATGGCAGTTCACTGGAAATCACAGACTCAAGTCTAATATATGGAAGGGGGGGGGGGTGAATCCCTAACACTATTCATGCAAATTGAGACACCTTGCATGTTCCCCTTTATCCTACCTTATTATAATCAACATCACAGCTGATGCAAATTTGGCATGAGAAGAAAGCAATTCCCACAATGTGTCAATTTTGGAGAACTATAGTTGAAAAGATCATGCTTGGTGAATATGTGATGGTCCTGTCCTCAAACAGTACAATTACAAGAAGTGATCTGACACGTAAACACTCTATCATGCCTTTACTGCTCAAAAATTATGTTAAACTGCGACTGCACTGACATAGCACAGTGTCAAAGTTTTATCACACCAGCTCTTTTGTAGTGCCTTTGGAGGGCACAAAAATTAACACCCTCCCTGCAGCAACATGATTCTAAATCAGAAGAACACCCTCCCTGCAGCAACATGATTCTAAATCAGAAGAAATCAAAACATCCACATACCCTGCACACCAAAGCATCACCACCTGGTCCTAGCGATACTGTCCAGAAAATAGGTTAAAGTGCCAACAGTTCTCACAGATTTAACAGATGGGGGGTGTCCCCAAAATTAAACCATGAGGCCAGCATCACAAAAACAGTCAATGAGAAATATAGCTCAAATAAATGTATAATGGGGGTGAATTCTGTTGGTAAATCATACACATTTCTGATCTTCATTATGTGAACTGTCTCAGGTATTTTAAGATGAAACAAAACAGTGAAGTCTGACAATTATGCAAACATTTTTGTTTGTCATACAGATCTGCACCATGTCTCATTTTAAAGACTATGAGAGATTTACTACAGAGGCATTTACATGTGATGTTTTCCAGACCACTGTGGTGCACAGTTTTTGGAATAGAAGTCAAAGTGAATTATCTGCAGAAGGCATTTCTACTCAGGCTGACTCAAAGTGACTGAACAGCATATCATGTGGTCCAAGGAATGTCTGAAAGTTATAGACTTCAGTGACAAACAGCTGGCAACGAAACACTTGTTTTATCACAACTACTCATCAGTTACTGGATATTTATTTCAGTTCCAGCAAGGTACAATGACATTGTTGTAATATTTCACAAATTTGGTATCTTCAACATAAATTGTCTCTCATTTCAATAAAATGTTACTGCATATATTTGTATTGTTTACATAGTTTTAGATTACATATACATCAAATACTAATACAATAAGAATCAAAATTGTCACTTTTCTCAAACTATTTAATGGCTCATTACTTTTAATCAGTTTAAAAAAAAAATACTTCACAAGCCACCTGTCTTGCAACAAAGTGTGCTGAATAACTTTATATAGTCCAGTATAGGCAAAATAATCTGGAATTAATAGGGAGGTGTCAAAATACTCCCCCGGATTCTGTAAGCCTTGCATGGTGTGCAGGATTAGTGCAGGAGCTCTAGCAGGCAATATGTCTGCTGTGCGATCCAGGAATAGCCTGCAGGGGCGTGCACGAGCACTCCTGCACTAGTCATGCACAGACTCAGCCCCTGTAAGCAAATTACCCCATTTGCAGGAGAAATCCATGCAAATGAGGTAAATTTGCGATCCAAAAAGCTGGAAATCGGCTGTGCAGGACTAGTGTAACCTGCAGAAATGTACTGGGTTAGTAACCTAGTACATTTCTGCAAATTCCAAAACGGAGCTGTGACAGCTCCAGATAAAGGGTGCATACCAGTCAAGAGGCATGCCAATGGCCAAGTATAAGGCCACTGGCATTGGAAACAGCTTAAAAAATTAAAAAATCAACTTTTATTTTTTTTAGCTGATCAAGGCAGTTTAAGCATAGGGCAGCGGTGTGCAAACGGGATCGGGGGGAAAAACCTAAAATAAGCATTCTAACTAAAATCACTATTCTGCCATTAAAGTCAATGGCAGGCAGAAGACAACATGGCCAGTGAGTAGTGGTTGTTAAGGGGGGAGACTCAGTTTGAGACATGTAACTAAGCATTAGCAGGCAATCCTATGGAAATGAGGGTAATGATAGTGAATCCCAGATTTCCCCAGCATGCTAGTCAGCTCCCAACAGTGTAAGCCTAGGAGTTAGCTGACATCATATGGGTGTGTGCCAGGCATACTGTAAGCGGATTGGAGCCCTGTGGCTCAGGTTTGCTCCTAGTTAAGCACAGCTAATCAAGGGGGTGTGCCAGAGTCTGCCTAGCACTCTTTACATTGCCTAAGCGGGTGTGCGTGCTGTGCACCAGGGTTTAAAAAAAAAAAAAAAAAAAAAAAAAAGGTAAACCAGAAAATAGCAGCTCTGTGCAGATTTGAGCACTGTGTTTGTGCGGTGTGCCCCTGGGCTTAAACAGGAAGGCAATGGGAAGAGAAAACAGTAGTAGGAAGTTAATCATGGAGAACTAGCATAGCTGAAGGTGAAATGTATCAGAATCAGCCAATTACACAGGCAGCAGACCAGCCCAGCCCAAAACACAACTATAAACTATGCAAACACCTTCCACTCTGATTTTTCCCATACTCTACACCACCAGTGTATACAAGCAGGGAAGTTTTAACAGACAAAACAACAAAATGATAGGGGCTGCAATAGCTATCATACAACAACTTGTGGTAGAGGCTGAGGGTGGTGAGGATGTGAATGCTGCTGACCAACCCACAGTGAGGAGACGGAGAAGAGTGTACAGACCCGGGGTAACCTACCAAGGACTACATGAGCTAGAGATAGTGGAGCACTATAGGGTGAACAGGGACCTCCTACAGCAAATTGTTGAGCTATGCCGGCCACACCTGACACACAGAACTAACAGAGGGGAACCCATCCCAGTGGATACCAAGGTATGTGTAGGCCTAAGAATGCTAGCTACATTTAACTTCCAAAGGCCAACTGGGGATATGATGGGGATCTTGCAGGCATCAGCATCCAGGGTACTCCAACAGTTCCTGGATGCCATGTCAGGACATGCCGGTGAGCATGTATATTTCCCCAACACCCATGAGGCACTGGCCAGCAATATGCAACTGTTCCACCAAATAGCAGAATACCCTGAGTTAGTGTGTGCTATAGACTGCACACACATATACATCAAAGCACCACCCAGTGAGCGGGGTAGGGTCTACATCAACAGCAAGGACTTCCCCTCCATCAACTGCCAGGTCGTGTGCGATGCCCAGGGCATAATAATCAATGTGTGTGCTGGCTGCCCTGGAAGCTATCATGATTCCCACATCTGGCATCTGACACAGCTGTACCAGAGATTTGCCAATGGGGACATCCCTCATGGTCACCTAGTGGGGGATGCTGGATACGCACTGGAGCCGTGGTTGATGACACCCATCTGAAATGCACACACACCTGAACAAGAACTCCATAATGAGGCACATGCACAGACCAGGATTATAACAGAGCATGTGTTTGAGATGCTCAAGTCATGGTTCTGGTGTCTGGACACATCCGGTGGAGCCTTGCAGTAATCACCAGCTACATGTACCCAAATTGTCATCGTATGTGCCATGCTACACAATATGATCCTGTAGAAACAGCTGCAGCAGGAACAGCATGGGGCAGGGCCACACAGCCGCCCACCATTGCCAAGGCCTGCATAGGCACAGAGTGACTCAAAGGAGGAACAACCTGAGCCTGCCCCAGTAGGCAGAAGGAGATGTGCCCAGTATGGCCTGGCCTTGGCAGAGAGGCAACGCATAGCACATACACTGACGCAGGAGGGACCCAGGGAATAACACCCTATCTGACTCTCACGTACAGTAAAAGGGATGCCAACCATGAGACCACCTGTGCTCCACCATGTGTAGGGAGTGTGCTATGTGCATCCAACATAGGCAGCCCTGTAGCACCATCCTCAATACTGGGACACCCACAAGGTAAGTGACTCACACATGCCAGTCGGAGGGGGGGGGTCACATACCCAACATCAGTCACAGCCAGCAAGACAGGTGTAGACAAACCCAAACAGAGCCTGTGCTATGACCTCTGAATGATGCCTATGGGTAACCTCCTCCCCAGGCCTACACAGACAGACTACAGCAGGTCAGGCAGTGGGATGTTAGTACTGAAGGGTAGAAAGTCAGAAACTAATATGTAGGTCAATCAAAGCTAAGACCTGTAGTACACTGGTATGCCTCTAGTCAGCATGATAGGTTAGAATACAGAATGAAATGGAGTACCTGACATACCAGTACAGTCATAGTAAATGTGTACAAGTGTCAGGTGTACCCCCCATCCTAAGTAGAAATTTAATAACAGTCAGGTGTGTCCCCCCCAAATCCTGTGTAGAAATGTAGTAACAGGTGTGCCCCCCCCAATCCTGTGTAGAAATGTAATAATAGTCAGGTGTGCCCCCATTCTGTGTAGAAACAGTCAGGTGTGCTCCCACCAACCCTACCTATTTATGTAGTAACGGTCTGGTGTGCCCCCCAATCCTATGTAGAAATGTAGAAATAGTCAGGTGTGTCCCCCAGTTCTGTGTAGGAATTTAGAAAAAGTCAGGTGTGCTCCCCCCAACCCTACAAATGTATGTAGTAATGGTCTGGTGTGCCCCCCCAATCCGATGTACACACGTCGTAACAGTCAGGTGTGCCCCCCCCCCCACAACCCTATGTAGAAATGTAGGAACATGTATGTGTAGGTATAATACCAGTGGAGCACAGATGCACAGAGGTGGCTAAGGTAGCAGGATAGGTTGTAGCATCTGGACAATATGCAGGTATGTGTGTGTTAGGTTGGTGTGTGTTTCATATTGAGCGAGAGTGGTCGGTATGTATGCATGTTGAGGTATGACCTGGTGGCCATTGCCCACTAACGCTGATGACAGGGACAAGTCCTCACAATTGCAGTGCCAAACACAATACCCGCCAGTATACCACAAGCTAGCAGTAAGCCATTGCAAATGTATGGTGGTAATATGTGTCACCATCTGAAAGACTGACATGGCATGGCTGTTGGGCTAGATATACAAGCAGTACACAGGGGAAAGTACCCCAGACATACAGTATATATTGTGTCACTGTGAAATAGGCACACCCTTGGAATAGTACAAACATGTATGCATCACATTATCTGGTCCTGTAGTAGGGGATACCGGTGTTGTCTGCCCAAACACTCGCAGATCACAAAGGAGATAGGACTGATGTTTTGGGAAACCAGCTGATGCGCCTGCATATGCAAGCATAACTGGAATGACCAATGGATATCTGTGTGTCAGATGCAAGTAGTGTCCATAGCACACATGCACCCAGCTCATGCAAACACCACCCACAGGTACCTCCTTGGTTGTACCCCTGGCTGTGGGGAATGGGTACAATATGACGCACAGCTGTATATGGCAATAGCGAAAGAATGCAGCATGCAGTGCAGGTGTCCCATGCAGGTATGTCGCCAGCTGTTGGTAGCACCCTGCCAGCATCCACACCACCAATCAGAACTGATAGAAGGTATTGGCATGAACACCTAGCACACCTACCCTGTCACCCCTGGGGAATATACTGTATGGCGGTCTGAGACTGTAGGACAGACAGAATGCAATGGCCTACCACATCTAGCCTGCATCAACAGCCAGTGGCCCACAAGCCTCTGCCAATGGCCTGTGTCTTTCGCATACTGCCAATGCATGTTATGTCATGGACATCCAATTAACAACACAACACACTCCACATAAGCCATATGCAAGGCCATGTGGACAAACCACAGTGACATGTCCACCATGTCCCACTGCATGAACTGTCAACCAACACACACAGCTGTGATGGGCTGATAACCATACGGAAAGTATAAAAGAATGTATGCATAATGTAAGGAAGAGGAAAGAATAACTGAGGCAGGGGGTGGGAGAGTGGCCAGCATGAAATGTGCAAGGTCCAACACAAATCTGTGTGCACACACTATCTCTGGCTATAAACACATAAATGGGTGCCTACATACCTGCCCGTACACCACAATAGGGGTAATGTCCTGAGTCATGGCCCCTGCCTCTGGGTAACCTGTGTGAATCTGTACAGCTGTGAGGTATTGCCATAGCAATATAAGGCTGTACTGTTGTGTTGCTGGATGTACATGTAAGGGATCCCCTGCCAGCACTGTATTAAGGTGCTGAACTGGATGCACAGACCCAGCAGCAAGTGTCTGCAGCACCCCCTCCAGGATGGCATAATCTACCATGAATATGTAGGAGTCTGCCCACAATACCGCACACAGCTGCAGTCACCCTTGTTCCCCAAGACATCACTATGAGCAGGAATGTCCACCTGACAGTACATGAGGACAGAAAACATCACAGTGTGTAACAGTACACATGTCTGAATATCTCTGCTAACAGCAGTACCATGTAGCTGAAGCAGCACAGACACAATCAGCTACAGTACACACTATCCCCTGCACACTTTGTTCCCATATTGTCAAATGATCGGTGGATACCCTGCAGAAACAGTTTGCTACCTCTAGGTGTACAACACAAATGTCTGCACTGGAGTACAATTTACCTGGAATTGATCCACACATGCAGTACAGAAGGGCATACTGGGCATGCTCACACACAGAGAAATTAAGGCAATGTCAGACAACAACATACTGAAAGGTCATACTGGGCCTGGCCACACACTTACACACATGAAGCACATGTCTGCAAACAACAATAGACCAGACATATCTGGCAGTTGCAGATGTTATTTCAGACATTCCTCAGTATGCACCACTCATGCTTTGCACACACAGTGGATAGGAATACAGACATATATCCAAGGACAACACACTATAATAAGCCAAAAGTAGATGCACATAGATGTGTGGAAGAGAGTGACTGTGACAAGGAGCCATCCAGGCCTGTCCCACCAAACACACAGCCAAATGGCTACAACCACATGAAGTTCAGATGTCACTCACTGTAGATACTAGCCAATGGTATCTGTCAGCATTACCAACTATGTGGTGCAAGTGCTAGCTGTGCAACATGACTGTACAAGGAAGTAGTCATCTAGCAGCTGTATACATGTACCTGTGGAATATGGCCCTGTGTGTGCCTGCATGTGGTGTGTCAACCCCTAGATGAATGGGTTATGGCCCATGCACACACACTGGCCTCCCCATAGCCCTATAATGACAAGCCTGCTGAGGTCATCCACTGTGAAATACCGCTTTGGGAAGGTTGTAGCCCAGTAATCCCCATGGCGCATCCTATAACTGCGTACTGCTGTATTGTGATAAAATAGGTAGGAGTTCTAATCCCAGACTTGGCAACTGTGTGTGTGTGTGTGTGTGTGTGTGTGTGTGTGTGTGTGTGTCTGTCGCTGTCTGTGTAGAGAGCAATGCTTTTTAGGCTAGTCACACTCCCTACAATTCAAATGCCCTACTTTGGCAAGACTGCTGATGTCATCCACCCTGAAATACAGCTTTGGGAATGTTGTAGCCCAGTAATCTTTGTGGTGCAACGTATAACTGCATATTGCTGTAGTGTGATAAAATAATTAGGTAGGAGTTCTAGTTCCAGACTTGGCAACTGTGTGTGAGTGTGTGTGTGTGTGTGTCTGTCTGTCTTTGTCTGTGTAGGGAGCAATGCCTTTTTAGGCTAGTCACACTCCCTACAATTCAAATGCTCTACTTTGGCAAGGCTGCTGATGTCATCCATCCTGAAATAGAGCTTTGGGAAGGTTGTAGCCCAGTAATCTCTGTGGCGCGTCCTATAACTGTGTACTGCTGTAGTGTGATAAAATAGGTAGGAGTTCTAATCCCAAACTTGGCAAGCGTGTGTGTGTGTGTGTGTGTGTGTGTGTGTGTGTGTGTGTGTGTGTGTGTCTGTGTAGAGAGCAATGCTTTTTAGGCTAGTCACACTCCCTACAATTTAAATGCCCTACTTTGGCAAGGCTGCTGATGTCATCCACCCTGAAATACAGCTTTGGGAATGTTGTAGCCCAGTAATCTCTGTGGCACATCCGATAACTGTGTACTGCTGTAGTGTGATAACTTAGTTAGGTAGGAGTTCTAATCCCAGACTTGGCAACTGTGTGTGTTTGTGTGTGTGTGTGTGTGTGTGTGTATCTGTCTCTGTCTGTGTAGAGTGCAATGCTTTTTAGGCTAGTCAGACTCACTGCACTTCAAATGCCCTACTTTGGCAATCCTGCTGATGTCATTCACTGTGAAATACACCTTTGGAGAAGGAGTACTCCAGTTATCCCCGTGGTGCATCCTATAACTGCTTCATGCTGTATTGTGATATAGAACTCTGGTAGGGGTTCTATCCCCACACATGGCAGTTGTGGATGTTTTGTGTGTGTTTCTATGTCTGTGTAAGGAGCAGTGCATTTTAGGCTAGTCACACTCACTACACTTCAAATGCCTTACTTTGGCAATCCTGCTGATGTCTTTCACTGTAAAATACACCTTTGGGGAAGGAGCACTCCAGTAATCTCCGTGGCACATCCTATAACTGCATAGTGCTGTAGTGTAATAAACTAGTTAGGTAGGAGTTCTAATCCCAGACATGACAGGTGTGTGTGTGTGTGTGTGTGTGTGTGTGTGTGTGTGTGTGTGTGTGTGTGTGTGTGTGTGTGTGTGTTTGTAATTCATATCCTATGTGGAGGTGGTTGTAAGTGTGCAACAACTGGAGTCAACGGGGAGCAGGTTTTGCAAATCTCTTATATGGTGGCCCTAGTATATATCACAATGTCCACCATACAGGGATAACAGATGTGAAATAGCTGAGAGGCTGGGGTGCATATCCATACTCCTACATTTGACATCAAGGCCAGGTGGACAAAGTGAGTGACCCTAGCATTACCTAAATAACACTCTCAACCCATGTCTCATACACACACACACACACACACACACACACACACACACACACACACACACACACACACACACACACACACTTGCCTAGGCAACAGCCGCTATGTTGATAGTACCCTGCATATTGCCCACTGATAGTAACCATGGTGTGATTGCAGTGGGCTACAGTGGGCATGGCACCCTGACCACCTGTCCAATAAGCATGTACATGCCAACAGTGCACCTTCCCCATGTTCCCCAGTGGACACCTGCAACACCTGTGGTGCCTTCAAATGTGACCCATAAAGGACATACCATGCCTGAAAACACACCCTGTAGGGACAGATGCCACTGACACCAGGGAATACCGGTATCATGCTATCAGTGTAGGTGCTGGGTCAACCTGCTGTCCATTAGCAGTTCCCACCACATGAGGCCAGGACTGGTACATCTGATGATAATCTGTGTACACAACATGGGCCAGACACCCCAAGTGCAGTTCCACATGTCACTGCACATTCATGTGGGAGGTGTGCACATCCCAGATACCATCCATGTCATGGACTAAGGAACACATACATGGCAAGCAATGCACAGCACTGGCCACACACAATAGTCACCCAGGTGACTGGATAGTGAATACAATACCCACCTGTGTGGTCTGACCCAGACACTACACCCCTGAGCCACAATGAGGACCATTGTCATGTGGCCTGATGCCAAGGTATACCCATCACCTAGCCTTGTATAGCCATCTGGCACAGTCAACCACAACATACTCATGCAGCAATGCACTCATGCATGTCAGTACTTGCACCCTGTGTTTGTGTGTGTGTGGTATCATGCTTATGACCACATTCACACTCACTACAACCCCCATTGGCATACCAAAGCATGCTGTCTGATGTCAGACACCTCCACATACCCTTTGCCCATATAATCTTTGTATGACCCCTGTGGTGCATGTGATACCTGCACTGTAATGTGTTGTGGCAATCCCACTAGTGATGATTTGTATTCCTGGTCCTGCCAAGTGTGTCAATGTGTGTGTCACTGTGAGAGTGTGACAGTGTTGACACTGGCACCTTTTTATGTGGACAGTCACGTGTACTACACCTGCCATACAGCTACCATATCCCTGTTGCAAATGTCACTCACCATCACATATACATTTTGAAGGCTCCTCAGTATGTAACCTAACATAGTTGTCAGGGGTTTGATGCCCAGTACTGGTAGGTGTGTGACACAAACATGCTTATGTTTTACTCTCCCACCCCTCCATGACTAATCTTTGCCTTTGCCTCTCTCACTCCCCCTCTGGTGGATGTGGAGACTTACACCTGCTGTGTTTAGGCAGCAGCATGTGTATTTTAAGTGTTGCTCATGATCAGCTGATGGCCTCTGCACAAATTTCAGCCCTCTCTAGTGGACTGCATGTGGAACAGCTGTGGTAACATTCCCATAGCCAATTGCATGGAAACACACTCCATCTAGGAACATCATGTTGGTGTTGGGCCTTTACATTCACTGTGAGCAGAAACTCGATCCGTTGTTTGGCAAACAACATCTCAGATGGATTGGGGATCTACCTCTAACAACATACACTGTGGAAACAGGGCAACACACAGGAGGGTGATGTGCCTGACCTGACTACAGACTAAGTGCTGCTATACTGCATTTGGAGTAACGTTGGTGTAACAGGGTGTGTGTGGATATGGCTGTCCTACATATTTTAATAGCTGCCATATCAGTGCTATGTTTATGAGAAAACCCCCATCTGTAGGGTCTTCTGCAGACTGGGCAGTGTGTGGTGCCTTTTGTTTCATGTGTTACCCACAGAGTACCTGTCTGTGAACTGCAGAAGGTAGTGTGAGGATTGCGGTATGTAGATGGTGACAGCCATGAGAGTTACTGACTTCTTAGCCCTCATAGGACATATGTTGCAACAAACGCTGTTACAACAGTAAATGTATGAGGGTATCACAGCAACATGTCAATATTGGCCCTGTGTATGTGCCCCCAGCCACAACCCTGTCACCCTTTGTATATATGTCATGCAGTAAGAGGTGCATATGTGCTGTACACCATAATTAGTGTCATCATATCTGCTAAGCCATTGAGATATCAGACTGCTACACATGTTATGTGTAGTAGGGGTTACAATTTATGACATAACCTGGACATTCTGTGGTTTTGTGTACAGTATTGAGGTCTGTGTACTCATGGTAATTGTTGACACCTTGTGTATTGTTCATATGTACTTTGGCCTGTGTACAGACTGTGGTAGATGTCATTGTTCATGGTCCTGTTCTATCTGATGTTACATGCTGCTCCACGGTATGTTACCCTATCAGCTTACATATTTGTAGGTCCATACACACATGTCCCATACCATAGTCAGGCTTTGGCCAACACTGTGGAGTGGCTCAGTATATGTAGGGTTAGTGTGTGAGTGGCATATATGAGGATGATGTTGCACAGATAGTCCATATACTGTAATATTACGCTAGCTTACCATATGTTGCTGTGGCTGTGTTCACATTGGTTGCGGTTATGCACTTTCACAAGGGTGTATCATACTCTGTGCTGTGACATGCCTGTAGAGCCTGCTATACATGCTGGTACATGTGCAGTCCCCCATAGGAAGTGTAGACCAGTGTTGAGCCAGTCTGCCTGTAGCCTGCACAGTACATTGTTACATGCCTAGCAGCTTAGTGTACTTACCCAGTGAGATGTCATATCCAGATACTTGCCAGATGTACTGCTGCTGGGCCACCATAACAGTCATGTATGTCATACAAAGCAGTGGGATGCTGTACAGATGTATGTCAATATCTAGTGGCTAGTATGTGGCCATGGCACCACCATACCCGCGGTTATCATGTGTCAGGACAGACAGGGGTGTGTGAATACATAACCTATGAGGGAAATGTGTACCAGTAGTTATGCGTTATACCCATCTACATGGCTGTTAACATCCACATTGTCAGGCTTGGTCCACATGTCTTGCACTAAGGGGTTCTGTGTATACCTCTGGAATGTCCAGAGTGTGTCAGACTGTCTACATATATTGGCCAATATCTCTGCTGTAGTCCACAGGAGCATTACGTGCTAGCAGTGGTACTGTCCTATGATTTTCTTAGGATGTCTGTCAGTAGCCAATGGCACACATGATAAAAGCAGATGTGACCACCCACACACACCATGTCTATGCTGCCTTAAGGTATCTGTATATACATTACCATACAATCCACCTCGGGTAAATGCAGGCCTACCACCTCCTGCCATACAGTTCTGACTGTCAGTGTGCTTGTGATGGTGCCAGTTATGCCTTGTTATGTAACAGTTACATCCCATCGTGTCAACTGAGTTCTTTAACCCCTAGGGACTGTGTACAGAGTGTATATAGAGACTGCTGAACTATACATCTGCATTACTTACTGTTGATTGTTTGGTATCCTGTGGCCTAGTCTGTCTTTACTATTGTACTACTTGAAGGTCTCGGCCTGGACAGGAGCATTTGTAAACCTTTTCTGACTACTGTATTAGTATAACTGTTTTACAGTTGCATTACTCTGTTTATATGGATGTCATTGTCTAAACAGCTATGTGACATGGCATATACAACTTTAATAGTACACAAATAAAGCTTCCCCATTTATGCAAACTTGTATGTGGTATTATATCCTTTGACCTCTCTGTGGGTATATGTTGCAAGCAACAATTGCCATTTGTATGGGTGGCTCATACAGTGTCCAGTTGTTAAGGTGGTAACTAGGCATAGTGGCTGTTCCATATTGTGTTCACCTTCTAGATATGTATCTTACTATACACATCTCTGTGTCTGTATGTGTAGTTACATATATATGTATATATATATATATATATATATATATATATATATATATATATATATATATATATATATATATATACATGTATATCTGTATCTGCATATATGTGTCTGTGTATGTGTATCCTAGAGTTGTTGATAGCTTCCACACTGTACATTCCCTATGGAAGCCAGACTGTACTGCATGATATGTTACTGATACCAGCCTGGCATCATACAGGTGGGATGGAGTACTGTAAACATCTTGTGCCCATGTCGTGTCAGGGCCTGGTTATGGGATCTGCAACAGATGGTAGTGCATTGCAGGGCAGACTTGTTTGGCTGTGGGGGGGGGGTATACCTATTCATACAAAACGTATGTTGATTGGGGCCTCTCAACCCCATTAACGGTGCATGTGGACATATATGTTTTTATATTCCCATTGTTATCTACAGATGTATGTCCTATATAGGTATATATATATATATATATATATATATATATATATATATATATATATATCTGCTTACATATATATCACTTGCTGTGTATATATATATATATATATATATATATATATATGTTTTATCTGTTTAGATATATATATATATATATATATATAGATATGTATGCATATATATATATATATATATATATGTATGTATATATATATATATATATATATATATATATATATATATATATACACACACACACACACACACACACACACACACACACACACACATACATCTACTTGTTGGAATACATTCCCTGTACTGTTGAATGACTGGGCTGGATGATATGTTTGTATAAACATCAGGGTTATGTATATCTGACATGGCTTAGTGGTAAATCATTCTGGCTATGGTGTGCAGGGTCCTGGGTTCGACTCTTGCAGAGACTGTTTATTTTGTTGATGGGCAGAACAAGGGCAGTTGGATACAGAGTGATTAAGGCACTTTTGAGCAGTTGTAAGCAGGTTTGCGTGGAGGTAACCACTGCTAACTTTCAGTTACTGTTTCTTATATTCAGTTAGCATCTGAATTGATTAACCTGTGTAGGCATTGCTTATCCTTGTGCAAACAGGCTTAAACCCGCTTACTGCTGCTTAAAATTGCTTACTCCCATGCTAATTTCTTTAAAAGAAAAGAAAAAGGGTTGATAGGAAAGTGGTGAAAAAGGGGCACAAAGAGGGAAAGACAGTAGGGCAAATAGCTAGGGATGTACAGGAAGGGTATGGGGAAGGTCCATAGCTGCCCAATGCATATACACTGAATTTGGAGGTAGATTTGGATGCTCAAACCCCTGGGAGAGGGGGAGGACAACAATAATAAGTTGTGATGCCAATTAAACCTGATTACATGCGTCCAGTTGACGTGTGCAAAATGGACAGCTATGTATGGGGTGAGATTGTTTTTGGGGAACAGATTGTCCTTTTTTCTTTTGTTTTTCAGGTGAGAGTGGGATGCTGGTGAGGGATAGTAGGTATATTTGGGGAGGAAGGTTGGGTAGGTTAACAGACAAGACAAACAAGATGCATACAGGGGTGGTATGTGACACATATGGGGGTAAACACCATGATGGGGAGGTGTTGGGAAATCGGAAGCCCATGAGCCCCCTAGTGGAAACAGTGTGACTAGTCATGACACATGGCCCTCAAGCTGGTGTAGCAAATCACCAAACTGCTGGTTGAGCTCGCTATGCACCAAGACCTGGACCTGGCGACGGGTGACAGGTTCCTGTCCGCACCCGCTCCCAGAGGGGCAAGCCCTATCCCCTGAGGCGGTTCACCTGAAGGTGGTGAAGGACCAATGGACAGCGAGGTCCCAGATTGGGCCACAGACATGCTGGTGCCCGGTGCCACGGCCAGCTGAGGTGGGACAGGTGGGTCCACTGGGACCGGCCTTCCCAAATGTGCTATAGTGTTTAGAGTTTATCATCATATGTGGGTTAGTAATAGTTAACACATTCCAGGGTTAGGTATAACAGCATGCATAGATATTCCCATTAACCCAGTCACCAGATACAGAACAGTTGCATAGTAAGCAGAACACATGCATATATGGGACCACAGTGGTATTAAGAACAGCATGCAGGTACATTGATGGCACCATGCCACCAATGTTGGAATAATTCAATATAGCACATGCGTGGGAATGATTAAAATATTTCTCAAACAATATGGCATTATCAGAACATTGGAGTCATTACATACTGTTTGGGGTGGGTATGTTGTTTACTGTTGGAGATATGGTGGGGAGAGAGAAAGATGTCAATTAACTAGTATATTCCTGTAGTCCACATTACTTTCCTAGTCAGTGCTGTTATCTGTACCTTACATGTCTTACTATACTACCCTATAGCCTTAATTTGGACAGTGATATGGTTGTCATCATCATTATACATGGACTGGTTTTACCTGCAGTATACACTTCTTACCTGGTATACCTGTGGAGGGAATGTATGTTAACACTAACTGACTGTTTCTACACATACTCCCAGATTCCAGGTTGATGTTGTGCACATAGCTATCCAACTCTTTCTGCACAGACTCTGGCCATGTGTTGATCACATGCAGGTGTGCCGGGGACATATCTAGAATATTGCCCTCTTCAACCTTTAGTGACTTGACACACACATATACTTTCCTACACAGTTATATTATGTAGCACAGTGTGAGTGACAGTGATCAGTGATACTTTATTATTCTGAGAAACTGCAACACTCACAATTCCCTACAATACCAGAATAAACAGTACCAGTACAGGGTATGATGGTTTTTATTTCTCAGCACAGTGTTCATATCTGACATACCTGGGAGCAATGTTTGTTAGCACTACCTGAATGTTGCCACAGAAAGTTCCAGATTACACATTAGTATTGTGTGCATACATCTCACTCTGTTACTGAACACACTCTGGTCACAGCTTGCCAACATGGGGGTGTAGAGAGGAGAGTAATAGGCCAAGTATGTCCTAACAGTTTCGAGAGTTGCTACTGTGACAGGTTTGTTCACATAGATGTTGGACAATCACTTGTATTCCCTGCTTGCTGGCTAAACATCTGGGATGATCCCACAGACTTACCAGGGGGACAGGGGGACATGCAGCAGATATGGGCCCATATACTGGACATTCTGGTCTCATCTGTACAGTTGTGGGGTATGATTCTGTCTGCAGCCTACTTCCACTCCCAGGATTCAGACCATGGCTGTGTCTGCTACAACTTAAACACTGTCCATCAGAGTTGTGTGTGCTATCTAGATATTGCTGTATATCTCCTATCTGCTTTGTGTCTTATAATTCTCCTGTGATTTTGCATTCTGACCTTCTTTACAACACTCTTATACAGATATCCAATCAGTTATATGTTGTAGGACAGTGTGGGTGACAGTGATGAGTAATACCTCATTATTCAGAGCAACTGCATCAGTCACAATGCTATACAATACCAATGTAAGCAGTACCAGTACAGGGTATCATTCTTGTATTTCTGGGCAGAGTGTTGGTATCTGAAGACCTGTGGGAGAAATATTTGTTAGCACTACCTGAATGTTGCCACACACACAGTACCTGATTCCACATTAGTATTATGCACACACATCTCACTCTGTTACTGTACACACTCTGGCCACAGCTTGACAAGATGGGGGTGTAAATGGGACATATGTGGCTTCTTAGTCTCATAAACTTTTGGGGAGTTCCTAGTGTGCCAGCTTTGTTCTCATAGATGTGTGTCAATCAGATGTATTTCCTGTTTGCTGCCTATACGTCTGGGATCATCCCACTGATTTCCCAGGGGGACAGGTTGACAGGCAACAGATATGGGCCACTTTACTGGACATTCTGAACATATCTGGACAGTTGTGAGGGTATGTTTCTGTATGCAGACTACTACCACTGGCAGGTTTTGAACCATGGCTGTGTGTGCTAAAAATACAACAGTTTACATCTCAGTTGCATGTGCTATTCAGGTTTTGTTGTCTGCCTTTTCCCTGTTTTCTGTCTATGTGTCTCTCAGTTGTACTAAATGGCCTCTGGGGATTACACCAGTCATATACAGGCATTCCTACACATTCAATTTATGGTGCACGGTGTGGGTAACAATGCTTAATACAACAGTACTATTACATGATTGCGAATCTACATTACCGTATGATACCAGAGTATACACATGTAGTCCAGCAGTTAGACCTTTATTGTCAGGCTATTACACTTTTATTTATATACATACTATATTTATTATTTTATTTACTTATTTATTATAGTTTGATTACCGGGGAAGTCCACTGGTCCAAGAAGTGCCCATTTTTAGTGGAGGCCCGGGGAGAAAAGCTCTATAAGCAATACAATACAATAAAGGTTAAAATACAAGGGGAGAAAAGCTCCATCAGCAATTCAATACAATAAAGGTTAAAGTACAAATCAGGTTACAAAGTGACATACAATACAATAAAGGTTAAAATACAAGGTGAGAAAAAGCTCCATCAGGAATACAATACAATAGAAGTTACAAAGTTAAATTTTTTTTTTTTCCCCAGATGATTACAATATTTACATGCTTGGAGTCCGCTAGTTCTGGATCTTTGGAGCAATAAGAATAAGTAAGAGAGTATAGAGGAGTGGGAGTTAATAGAGCCTAGTGGTATATGAGTCTCTTCCTTCCATATTCTTTGGTGTATGCAGTACTTGCCTTAATCAATACAGGTTTTATGCAGGCAATTAATTTACTAATACTTTTAGATTTATTTCCTATGATAGTACATGCAAGAGTATTACTGATCTGCCTCATGTTGCAACCTCTCCAGGCAACTTCCATGGGCCTCCTGGTTTGTGGCCCACTCAACTGCAGCTGTGGAGGACATAAGAGGAATATTTAGCCATACCTATCCATGATATACATGAGCTGGCAATTATTACACACATAGTGGGGTGATACTTACACACAGCTGGGACGTCCCCTGCCATTTTAGCCTCTTGGATCCACTGCTCCAAGAGGTCCCCCCTTATGCTGCTTCAGGTCAGCATAGTGATGCCTGACCTGCTCACCAGTTCAGGGTATGCCAGTGGCACTGGTGAGGTCACGGGCGAGACGGTCCCAGGCTTCCACCTTATACTGGGAACCCTGGTACTGGCCCTGCAGCAGTCTCTGCTCATGGTCTTTGACAAGGAGTCCTGCCATGACTCTGGACTCCTGGATGCACCAGCACTGCGCCCAAAAGCGCACACCCTCTCCCCTTCCTGACATGGTGCCTGCAAGGGAAGCTACAACCAGTTATGAGATGTAATCCTGCCTGTTGGGTTTAATTAGGGCCGATTTCCCACACTTTTTCATGATTGGCCAGTTTTGAAAAGGCTAAGCTATGGGCAAACTTGCTTACCTAAGGTTGGCATTGTTTAAAGGGATATAACACTGGGCATATTGAGTTAGCTGGCCTACACATTGCTTACACCTCCTAAGCTGACCTGTGCAATGCTCAGCATTGCTTACATTAGACTTTGCATTATATTTTCTTTTTGGCATTGATTTATCACTCATTTCATCTTACATGTATGCCTGATATCCATGATTCATGTGTATGTACACTGTATGGGGTCCTTGTGTTTTATTGGGGACTTCAACACTCTATTACAATTACACCTCACTTATGGGCTTACTGCTGTACTCTGGTTCACATATTTATGTTATGTAGTAGGTTAAGGCACATATGTCTGTATACTGATTCCTTTCACAGGTTCAGTTTGGTTTTACTATGGTGAGGACTTGTTTGCTGATACCTCATTCTTCTGTACTTCTGTAATGGCTTGGTGGTTAACTACTGTGACTATGGGGTATAGGGTCCTGGGTTCGAGACAGTACAGTTGTGTAAACTTACCATAAATGTAGATGTTCAAGTGTATTTACTGTTGCAGTCATCATACTTGGGTTATCTGCCTGCAGAAAGCCCTCAGTCAGCCTGAATACCAGAGTCTTGGGATTTCTGCATCAGTTGCTGCAACCTCTTCCATGATGTCAGGTTGTCAGGGGTATAAAACATGCAGCCGATGCCATTACATCAGTTTTTCTTGCCCCAGCTGTCAGCAGCCCCCAAAATAGGAAGCTATTACTTGGTGTGGAACACCTCCAGTAAAAAGTAAATACCCCTGCAATAAAAGATGTCCATAAAGAGGATAGGTAGAAAGGATATAGAAAACCAGGGGGATGGATGGAAACCAAGACTGCAACAGTGAATACACTCGAACATCTACATTTATGGTAAGTGTACACAACTGTACTATGTTCTTCATATTTCACTGTTGCAGTCATCACACTTGGCTTGATTCCCAAAGCTGAGGAAGGGTGGAGGCAGTCAAGAGGTGTTAGGGCTGGCTAGCAGGCCTTGTAAGACTGCTGTAGCAAATCCAGCTCTGGAATTAGAAAAAATAGGTAAGTGGTAATGCTTGGTGAAGGTGTGCATAGAACTCCAGGTTGCAGCTTCCAGGATGTCTCTGGTAGGGACTCCCCTGAGAAATGCTGTAGAGGTTGAAGTAGCTCTAGTGGAATGAGTTCTGATCCCCAGAGGGGTAAGTTTTCCATGGTGCTTGTAGCAGAAATGGATGCAGTGTGCTATCCATTTGGAAATGGTTTGTTTTGAAATGGCCTTGCTCTCTGCTCCTGTAGCAAAGCTGACTAGCAGTTGGTCAGATTTTCTGAAAGGCTTAGTCCTGTCAAGGTAGAACCTGAGCTGTCCGTGCATGTACAAGGAGAGCAGGATCCTTTCCTCTTTATTCTGAGGATTATGGAAAAAGTTTGGCAAATGGATGGATTGGTTTAGAGCCACACTGGATACTACCTTGGGCATAAAGGAAGGGTTAGTCCTGAGGGAAACCCTATCCGCATGGAAAATAATGAAGGATTCCATTGCCATTAGTGCCTGTAACTCAGACACTCTTCTTACTGAAGTAATAGCTAGAAGTAAGGCTGTTTTCTAAGAGAGACATTTTAACTCTGCTGAAGTAGCAGGTTCAAAGGGGGGGAAGTGTGAGCTTCTCCAGTACAAAGTTAAGGTCCAGGTCGGGTGGGAGCTTTCCTAGGGGGCCTTAAATTGTTAGCTCCTCTCGGGAACTGTTTGATGAGAGGGTGAGAAAAGAGAGGAGGCTCAGTATTTGATGGCAGAGGCATGAATCTTAATGGAGGAGAAGGATAGGCCTCTGTGGAGCAGCCCTGCTAGGTAATCAAGGATTTGAGGTATGTTGGGTACAGCTGTGTCCTTTCCTTGAGACTGTCTCCAAGAACAATATCTTTTCCACTTTTCAGCATAGGATTTCCTAGTACTAGGCCTTCTGGCCTCAAGGATGACGTCCAGCACCTGTTTGCTGAGGGATGCTGGTGGTGCATTTAGGGAATAAGCCAGGCAAGGTTTAGGGTTTGCAGCTGTGGATGCAAAATCTGTCCCTCCTGCTGAGACAGCAGGGAAGGTGTGTGATGTAGGTGCCAGGGTGGCACTACTGTCAGACTGCATAGGAGTGGGTACCAGTGCTGGTGTGACCAGTCTGGTGCAATAAGGATTGCCCTTGGCCTGTCCTGTTTGATCTTGAGTAGTACTCTTGAGAGGAGGGGCAGAGGAGGAAAGGCATAAATTGAGAGGTTTTTCCATGTAAAGGATAGGGTGTCCACCTTCCAGGCTCTGTTGTGAGGGTTCCTGATGCAACTTTTGCTCAATTGGTGGTTTTGGGAGGAAGCAAAAAGATCCACTTCCGGTGTTCCCCACCTCTGGGTTAGAAGTTTGAATGAGTTGGGGTCCAGTTTCCACTCATGAGGGTCCAGTAGATTTCTGCTTAAGTCATCTGCCAGTGAATTTTGCTTCCTTGGCAGGAATTGAGCTTGTAGGTGCACTTGAATGCTCAAGGCTGTTTTTCACAGAGCCAGAGCTAACCTGCAGAGTGGGTAAGAATGAGTTTCACCCTGCTTGTTTATGTACCACATAACTGTGGCGGTGTCTGTCTTTATCTGGAGCTGTTCTGGCAGGATAAGGTATTTGAAGACTGTCCGAGCATTCTGTACAGCTAGAATCTCTTTTTGATTGATATGCAGGGGAATTTGTTCTGGGCTCCATTTGCCTTGAATGCATTTGCCTGCCATGTGAGCCCCCTATGCATAGTCTGATGCGTCTGTTTGTCAGGGTTTGGGCGGCAAGAGGTTGAGTGAAAGGAAGTCCCTTGTTGTGGTTGCATGCTTCTGCCCTTAGACAAGGTATGATAGGAATCACTGTTTCCAGGTCCTGAGAATGTTGACACCAGTGACCTTTTAAGTACCATTGAAGTTTCCTCATATGCAGTCTTGCATATGGAATTAGCAGAATTCATGAGGCCATGAACTCTAGGGCTTGCAGTATATTCGTTGCAGATAGCTGGGTTTTGTTGGCCATTGTGTTCAAGCTTGCTCCCAGGAATACAATTTGTTGTCTGGGCACCCGTTGTGATTTATTTTCCTTGATGGTGTATCCCAGTGAAGTTAGAAGTCTTTTTACAAATTCCAGGTGCTGAAGTAGCAATTCCTGACTGTCCACCTGAATCAGGCAATCATCCAAGTATGGGAAGATTTGAATATGTTTCTGCTTGCAGTATGCAATGGCTGGAGCCAGACATTTTGTGAATACTCTGGGCACAGTAGATAAGCCAAAGGGAAGTGCAGAGAACTGATATGGTGTCAGTTTCATAGTATTTCTAATAGTTAATGCCTTTTGATTGTCTGTTATGATGTTATCTTTTCTTTCCCAAAACTTTGAAAAAAGAATTGTATTTTGATATTTAATATTATAGCAATAACCCTCACCTGGGTGTGGGTAATGCTAGATTTACCCACGGTTGGTGTGGTTTGGTCACGAGGGCAAAGCCCGTGTGGCCAAAGACAACCGTGGGTAAATCCAGCATTACCCACACCCAGGCATGGGTTATTGCTATTATACAATGACATTATTTAAGAAAAAAAATAATTACTTTTCTTAAATAATGGCATTGTATAATGCCTCCTTGCTGCCCTTCCACAGCTGTCTGGTATTCTGCGGCAGTTATGATGTACTGCGGAAGCGCATGCTTATGCAGTGCATCAGAGCTGTGGGCAAAAGCAACGGAGAAAGCAAGATCTCCGTTGCTTTTTACAAACTGTCTCACTATGTTAAAGGAGTTTAACATTTATTTATTTATTTTACATTTGTTGACCGGGCTAGTCTAACTGGATATGTATCCGTTTTCAGTAGAGGCCCGGGGAGAAAAGCTCCAGTACAGGCAATAAAATAAATAATACATTGGCACAAATAAAGCATTGATATGAGTACACCATACAATGTAAAAAAAAGAAAAGAAAATTCAATTTCACCATGGAAGAGATACTAAAAATAGGAGATATAGTTATACTATGTACTACTGTATTAGACTTATTAACAAGAAACTATAACACTACTACTAATATAAACTACTGTATTAACCTTATTAAAACAGAAACAATAAAACAAGATGAAGTAAAAAGGTTGTTGGCAAAGTATACATTCTCAGATACAAATCTCAAAACTAATTGAAAGTGTTTGTGAGGAGCTCAGAAAAGTGGAGGAAAAATTAGGTAAGTGAGGACATGTTTTCAGTCGGGATTAGCACAAGGACACAACCACTGTGCTTTAAGATGTTCTCTGATATGTTTTTTGAAAAGAGAGGTAGAGTTTTGATTAGTAATTTCTTGAGGGAGTTGATTCCAGATTTTACCTATGGAATTTGAAAATAATGAATCTCCAGCTTTATTATATGATTTAGTTAGGGATACTAGGAGTTTATTAGCAGAACGTAGTGTGGCAAGGTTTTTATATGGGATTATCTGTTTTGTAAGGCTAGGGGTGGCATCAGGGTAGAAGAGGGTCTTTTGAATGATGAGTAGTTGTTGATAGAGTAAGTGGTTAGTTAGCTCTAACCAGTCTAGTTGTTTGAGGTTAAGACAGTGGTGTGTTCTTAGGGGAGTAGCAGTAATGAATCTGGCTATGCTATTGTAGCAGATGGAGAGTTTGGTAATGTTATTTTTGGATAAGTTAGTATAGATAGGTGAGGTATAGAAGAGGGTGGAGATCAGGTGTGTCTGAGCAATGGTTTTTCTAGCTACTGGGGTCAGAAAGGGTTTGATTCTGTAGAGAGTCCCAATTTTTTTGTTTACAGCTTTAATAGTGGAGTTAATGTGTTCATCATAATTGAGACTGTTATCTATAGTTACACCTAGTAATCGAGTGGTCTTATCAGGGTTAATAATGGTTGCATTATTTGAGGAGATAGTAAAGAGAGGTGTGGGAGATTTGTGAGTGGGAGAAAAAACATAGCGACACAGCTTAAAAAAAAAGCAACGGAGAATCTCCGCTGCTTTTTTTTTAAAGCTGTCTCGCTATGTTAAACCCATTTAACATAGCGAGACAGTTTTGAAAAAATCAACGGCGAAAGCAAGATCTCCATTGCTTTTTACAAAGTGTCTCGCTATGTTAAAGGAGTTTAACATAGCGAGACAGCTTTAAAAAAAGCAACGGAGATAGGAAAATCTCCATTACTTTCTTAAAGCTGTCTCACTATGTTAAACTCGTTTAACATAGCGAGACAGTGTGTAAAAAGCAACAGAGATCTTGCGTTCTCAGTTGCTTTAAAAAAAGAGTTATACTAATGGAAAAAGTCCGGGTGACCGGACCTTTTGCCATTAATATAACTCTGATTTACAACGTGCATGCTGACCAATCAGCATGCATGTTTTAGAATATTAATGGGGGGGGTCGTTGTATAATTGCTATTAATTTATATGTATTTGATATCATTTTCTTTTTACTTAAAAGCAATTTTAGAACTTGTGCTAAATTGACATCTTGCTCAACTACATTGATATCTTTGGTTATAGTACTTACTAGGTATAAGATTTGTTTAATTATCATTTTATATTTATTGCTTGCTTTAAGTAGTTTCATGATATTTTCCATTGAAATGTTGCTTTCCATTCAATTTTACTTTCAGCTAATAAAGATTGAATTGATTTCATCTTAAACCTGCCACATAAAGCAATATTGATGCATTTTCATTAGAATACAATGTAGCATTTAGGGCAGCCATAAGAATGTTTGGAATGCAGCCTTTGATGTGCACCAGCACTAAGCAATAATGTGTCAATTTGAAGCAGCCCTGCTTTTTCATCAAAATCAGTTGTGCTGTTCAAATAGAAACAAACCACTTTTTGTTTATAGTACTAATTAATAATGTGAATACAGTGATATACCCTAAATGATAGCTAAACTAAAACAGCATTTGCTTTCAGCAACAGCTATAACTATTTCTTTCACATCAGGAAAAAGAAAAGAAAAAAAAGGGAAAATAGTGCATATTTACTTAACTACCCCACTACATTGACTTTTATTGGAAGAAGCAGATATTCCTTTGCTGTTTGATGCCTTCTCTACCAGAGGTCTGATTCATTTAGGCTTGATTTTGAGGTATGGCAGACATGCACACATGGGTACACTGGCATCTGGTCAATAGAGCACAGATTTACTGAACCTCAAAGCATAACGTATAATTTCTAAAATGCAGCAAACTTTGGCATTACTGTTAACACAGAATACTACTGTTGTTTCCTCTTTCAACAAAATGTTATGGGATGCAGACTGTTGTTTTCATTTATACAATGCACATTTGACAGCATCAGTTTGTTTGTTTGTTTCTTTTTTATTTCTTTTTACTGAAGGAAGTATTGAGCAAGGCTACAAACATATTTTCAAAAAATTCCATTTATCCACTTAGAGCATTCTACTGCAGTATTTTTTCATGCTGATTTTTTTTTTTTCATTTTCTTCTAGTTTTTCCCTGTGTAGACTTCCCTTATAAAAAATAAAAATAAATAAATTGCAGTATCTGTAGGATTACTGGCACTTTATTAACAAGACAATTTGCCGGTAATCCTACAGATACTGCAATTTATTTTTTATTCTGTTTTCTGACAGTTATTTGCTTTTGCTGTTCTGCTTTTTGCTAGACTTCCCTTATGTAAGAACTGATGTTTCTCACAACACCCTACAAAGTTATACTTGTATTGGAAAAGCAGGTATATGCATCGCTACAGAGACTTGGTTGAACACTAGTGAAAGCACTCCATCAGTGAAAGGCTTCAGTGTCTATCACTCCTACAGGCTCACCATATTAGAAGTAGGTACTAAAGGTGCAGGTGGATCTATATTCTTAAAAAGCAAAATTCACCTCCAGACTCATTAGACAAACTAACAGCTTGGAATTCCTTCACAATCAACTTACTATAAATAAAACTCTTTGTCACATCATAGCTAACTACAAGACCTCCTCTATGTCCCCCATAGCCCATATATCCTACCTAACCAGCATGGAGTCTCTGTGCATTAAGCCAAACACTGTTTTCCTAGGACACTTTAATCACTATCACCCGGGATACCTATGTCCTCAAACATACATGCCCAGAGATTTCTAGAGTTCATAAATACAAATTTCCTAGACCAGTTCATCTACACCTTAACCAGGGGAGATAAAATCCTGGACTTTGTCCTCATTAATATGGGACAGCTGTGCTCCTCACCAATTGTAGCCTCTTCCCTGGACAAATAAGGCCACAACTCAGTTACACTCACCTTAAGACTGAAGCCAGAAGCATCCATCAGTTCCTCAGAGACTATGTGATGGCTAATCTACTAAAATAGTGATGGCCTGACTAAATTCAAAAGCGCCTAATACATGGACAATCCCACTGTTCATGTGGAATCTTTTACTGCCAAGTTCTATGCAGGTGTAAATAGTTGCAGAGATGCATCCGTCCCCACAGAAATAAATGCAAAGCAACATTCATAAAGAAACACGGTGAAACCCTAAGATAAACAGACAGACAGAAGAAATACCCTTATTGCACACAAAAATTAATTTAATTCTTAAGAATTCAAAAATGCTCTTAATAAACAAAATAAGGAATTCTGTATCCTGATGAAGCAAACAAAAGTCAAATGAGTTAACAGCCATCCAGAAGAAAGATAGCTACAAAGTCATCTTGAAATGTGCTAGAAATCTCAAAAACAATGCCCACCACTGTGCAGAGGTAATAGTAAATTATATCGCTTACTCAGACCCAGAGGACATAGCCAATCTACTGGTGGAAAAATACAGCTTCTACTTCACAACCTCTCCTTCTTTCTAATGTTGATAAAATACCCATATTTACACCCCCAGCACTGAAATTGCTCAAGAAAAAATTCTCAACCAGGGAGGAGTTGACTACACCAATAGTCAACTCCTCCCTGGTTAGATATGACCACAAACTAATCACCTTGGAAATCCCCCCCCCCCCCCCACCCAAAGGTAACCACCATGAAAAACTTCGGTACTGATCTATTAGTGCAACCAGATTTTTGCGGTTGCAATTCTCGCATCATTTAATCCAGACGAGCAGATGAAACCCTGTAAAATGTTGTACAGACTCCTTATTGCTGGTGAACAACCTGTGGACTACCTTCAGGGACAGCAAAACTTTTCATATTCCTCTTCCGGTTTGGCATGGATTACAGATGCACGCTTGAATTGCCATCCATGCTCTCTTATTAATGAATGGAAAATGTGAACCACCAGGAAGGATGTTTTTTGGAAAGTAATACTTTAAAACCTGTGAACATACTGTATGCACAATAACCATTGCAATGCAAAAGTTCATGTACAGTAATGCTTGTAAAAAGTCAGGGTGCATGATGTTGATAGGTGATTGTGGGTTCCTGATTACACGTAGTAAGAACAGTATGGAAAACATGTTACTGGCTGATGAAGTGCTACTTCTTGTCATTTGGGGAATGTAGCAGGTTTTTAATTTGGACCTGAAGATATGTTGAAAATTTGTTAAAAAAAAAAGTTAAGCAGAAGCATAACTCCTGTGTCTGTGCCTTTCTGTGCTAGGGAAACTGGTGAGCAATTGCAGTGAGTAAGACAGCATCCCTGACAGCTGAAGCATGTATGCACTTTACTGGCAGCTACATGACATGCTGGCGGTAAAGTGCATACCGAAACAGCAACATTAACTTTGTCATTTTTTTAATGATAACCCTGCCCAAGATAACCTTCATTGTGCAAGATAACCCATTGTCTGACATTGTGACGCCATTAACATTTAGATGTAAACATCAGGAACCGTTATTATTGCAAAAATCTGGTTGCGATAATATGTAAGTACCAAAACTTCTCAAAAGCTAACTTTGGGCTCCTAAAAACAAAGGTGGCTAACTTCATGACACCCATGCAAATGGATAATAGTTGCATGACTGCCGGATCATATACCAATGCACTGTATGAACACGTACACAAATGCATGGATCTTGCCATACCCAATAGAACCAAGAAGCTCTCCTCCAAAAAAAAAGGAAGCCAAGCTGGTGGTCCCCGGCCATAAACAAACTCTACAACAGAAGGAGGAAACTGATGCAGAATAAGGCGAAGTCCCAAGACTGGAAAAACTCCCTTATCAGCCTCACCAAAATGTTGAGATCCCTCCTCAAATCCTCTAAAGCTAGCTATGAAAATAGAATTGCAGCAGATAGTAAAGACAACCACAAGGCCTTCTATAGTTATGTAAAGAATCTCCACGGCAATACCCAGATTTGCTCTGAGCTGCTGTACAATGGTACCTCCTATACTGAGCCAACAGATATTGCCAATATACTGGCTGACAGATTCAGTGACAACTTTACCCCTCTCTCCCCACCCAAAGGACCAATCACAATACCAGTAGATTGCCAGGCACCCAGTATTACTGCTGCACAGGTTAAAACAGCACTGTCCAAGGCTAAGAATACAGCTTCCATGGGACCTGACAATATCCCTGGCTGTATTCTACATGAACTACAGAGTTAACTGGTACCTCACCTTGTGAAGAGTAGATCATGCCTGCTCAACTTGGTCGACTTCTTTGAGTCAGTCACCAGAGGTGTGGATGAAGGCAAGGTGGTTCATACAGCCTACCTTGATCTGGCCAAGGCCTTTGATACCATTCCCCACTCAGGAATCACAGGAAAACTCACTAAGCTAGGCATCAACCCCTATATCACTAGGTGGGTTGCAAACTGGCTCACAGATAGAACCCACAGTGTGAAAGTAGCTGACTCCAAGTCAAACTGCTGACCGGTCACAAGTGGAGTCCCACAGGGTTCGGTCCTGGGTCATCTCCTGTTTGGTATCTACTTCTCTGAAGTCCAGGCCAACATGAAGGGACTCTGGATGACAAAGTTCACAGATGATTACAAATTGGGAGCTATTATTGACTCCCAAGTGATGTTGACATCCTACAGAAAGGCCTCACTGCGACCAACGACTGGTGTCAGAACCATGGCTTAAGCTCAATGCCAAAAAATGTGTCGTCATCCCCTTTGGGAAAAACCTGGTTCCCATGAATTACCACATCAATGGTAGTCCACTGAACACAGAAGGTGTTATAAGACATCTGGGAACACAGGTTGACAGCAACTTCTCTTTTGACCACCACATTGCCACTGTGGTCATAAAGTCCTTCTATGTGGCAAATCTCATAACTAAGGGTTTTGCATCAGGGAAGAAAGAGGTCATAGTCTCCCTCTACTCTTCCCTCATTAGGCCAGTCATTGAGTACAATGCCCCATTTAGCATGTATCTCACTAAACACCTGCAACAACTGGAGAAGCTGCAAAAGTATCTCACAAAGAGGATTCTAGGCCTCAAACACTTGTCCTATATGGACAGTCTCAAAAAACTCCAACTATTCTCTATCTCATATCGCCTATTAGACACGATCGCTGCTTGACTTACAAAGCCATGTCTGACCCTGATCTGTTAGAAATGCTACAGCTAAAGAAATCCCAATCCCTCTGCACCACACACTCCAGAGACCTCAACCTCATTACCACAATCAACAGAACATGCTGGAGGGACAGGTTCATAACCCAGAGATTGCCCATGCTATGGAATCGACTTTCCATACATGTCAAGCAGAGCACCTCACTGGCCCTCTTCAACAGAAATCTTGATGAGTGGATTGGAAATAGAAAATTCACCCCAGGGATCACTCCAGCGGCTTTACTTGATAGAGGCACTGGGAACTAAGGTCGGGTGGCACAATGCCATGGTAATCCTATGGGCTAGGCTTGTAAAGGCTCCAGGGCCATTAGCCTAGTACACATCTATGAAGCTATAAACCTAAGACACTGTCTAAAGCCAAGAACATGATGTCTTCAGGGCCATGTAACATACCTAGCTGCCTTTTGGCTAGCCTGAAACATGAAGTGTCAAACCCCCTTAAAGGCTTCCAGCATTATCCTCAAAACAGGTTATAGAAGACAGTAATAGTTATTGCCTTGCACAAAGGTGGAGTTACAACAGATCCAGGTAATTACTGACCCATAAGTCTGATCAGCCTCATCTTTAAGGCTATGGAAAACATCATTATAGAACTAATAAAAGTAGGGATACAGGTGACCTACAGTCTCTTGACCCAGCCTAGTTCAGATTTATCAAGGGAAGGTCCTGCCAACTTAACCTGGTCGACTTAAGTCATTGAGGCATTGAACAGTGGCAAATCAGTGCACACTACCTAAGTGGACCTTGCAAAGACATTCAACACCATCTCACACTCAGACATCGTAGATAATCTTTTCCAGCTAAATGTAAATTCCTATGCAAATTCCTGGATAGCAAATTAGCTCCCAAACAGTGCACAGGAAGTAAGGGTGGGAAGTTCTATGTCTTCTAAAAGACCTGTCACTAGTGGACAGCCCCATGGATCAGTCCTTGGGCCACTTCTCTTTGGCATTTACTTCTCAAAGGTCAAAACTAATGTTAAGGGACTGTGGCTGACCAAGTCTGCAGATGACTGCAAACGGTCCAGATTTTTGCAGAATGTTCAGATTTTTGCCTAATATTTTTGGTCTATGCCTCATAAAATTTGTGGTTTTCTGACAAATCATTGGGATGATCTGAGGATTGAAGTCACTACATAATGACATACATTTGCGTTTAAGACTTCAAATCCTTCAGGAAATGTATGCTAACACAGACCCTGTTACTCTAGCAACTTTCTAAGTTTCTAAGAGCAATATTTAAAATTTGCCCCTATTTTGGGGCCTTTGTATCCCCATTTTGTTAGGCTTTGTCCAGATTTCTTGTGCTAAGAGGTTGAGAGGTATGGAGGACACTATGATCTTACATGTCCCAAACAAATAGTTGGTGTCATTGATTGAAACTAAATGCCAAGAATTTTATATCCCTGGGTAAACACGACTTCATTTATAACTCCCACATTGACAATACGCTACTGAGAGCTGATCTTGTAGTTATCAACATGGGAAACTAAGTTGACAATGTACTATCCTTTGATCACTACGTATCCACCATTGCAGGGAAGTCCTTTTTCACTGGACAGTTTATATCTAAAGGTATGGCATCCAGGTCCAGAGATTTAATCATTTCACCATACTCAGCACTCATTAGGGTGATCAAAGAGTATAATGACCCTTTTGATATGTACTTGTCCAAAGACTTATCACAGCTGGAATGACCACAGTGCTTTCTCTTTCAAAAAAGAAAAAAATATATATCGGGCTTAAAATCATAAAAACTATGCAGACCATTTCAAAACCTTGTCTTTTTTTTCTCAGTATCACCACCTCACATGGTGGGCCTCAACAGTCCTTGTTCTGTCATACTTACTACAAATTTGGAAGTCCAGGGCAATCAGAAACACCTGGTCAAGGGATCTCAATTTCTTTTGCAAAGTTAATAGAACATGCTTCAGGGACAGGCATATATCACAGAGAATGCCACTTCTATGGAACTGGGTTCCCTCTATATAAAGCAGAGTACTTCTCTTACTGTATTCAAATGCAGCTTGGATGAATGGATAAGTAACTGCAAACTCACCTTGGTTTAGCATCAGTGGTCCTCTTGGATAGGGGAAACGTGCAAGTATCCAAAACATACTTGTGTGGCCCCTCTTTGGAGATTCATATTGCAAAATATAAGGGCAAATAACTACCATGAGAATGCAGGACTAGCCTTAAGATTCTCACAGATCAACTGCCTAGTAATTACCTATGAATCTGTGAACTTAAGTAATATATATTCCAAAAGTGTACTACCCTATGGCTTCACAAATGAAGAGAAGTGGGGAGCAAAGTAGTTGAGGACTAGTAGTAACACAATGACTAGCTGAACAGCTGAAGAGGAATAGTCAAGGTACCCTATACATATCCCCTTATACAGACAGAACCGTCTGGAACATGCACAGCATTGGTGGTTACCAAAAGTCACACATTACTTTTGTGCATCTCACCATGAAAGATAATTCAAAGAAACTGGAGCATAGACAGAAGCTTTCATTCCTACCAGTAACGGGCTCCTGCTAGCCGGAAATCTCAAATATTTCCCTATTTAACCCTCACATATATAACCCTACAATCCTCCATAGGTGTCTTAAAAAAAAAAACCTCAAACAGTATCTGAAAGAAAACTGGCTTTGCCCGTATACCAACCCCAATTTAAGTTATAAACTGAAAACATAATCTCTATATATCGTAACATGTAACTACTTCACCAAGCTATGTATCCATTCTGATGTTTCTTGCATTTAAATGTGTCTGACCAAGTGAATTGTGAGTCCTAGTTAGGGAACACCACTAACCATTGTACATAATCACTTGTTTTATACTTTCTAATGTTATCTATGTAAGTTTGTCTGTATGGAGCTTTTCTCCCCGGGCCTCCGCTTAAAATGGACATGTATCCAGTCGGACTATCCCGGTAAACAAATATAAAATAAATAAATACATTTCCAAAATCTGTATTAACCCAATAAAAGGATATCACATCAAATCTATGAATTCTCAGATTTTTTAGTTTAAATTCACACTGGCTAGTTTCAAACTTATGACACGTTTATCTGGATTCTGTCAGTTTTTCTAATGTTGTAACAATATGAACCGATGAGCTTCAAATTATGCTTACATTATATAGGTATAACTATTTTATTATATGTTGTACAGTTACTGTAGAACCATTATATGTACTGGAGTTTTATCATTTGGCCCAGGCTGTGGCTGAGATTCACTTTAAGAGTAGCTTAGCTAACTGGTTATAAAAATGTTTTTGGAGGCTCCCTGAAGTTCATGATAAGATTTACAGTGTAAAACTGAGATGGGATAAATGTTATTTGAGGCTTTTAATGCAAGACGCATATGTCTGCATGAATGATAAAAAGCTATTTACATCAATGTTATCCAGCATGACAGTGACTAGTATGCATATTAAGTTTTCAAAATACAAAAGGTCACATGTAGAATCACAATTTTAGCATTTATCAGCATTTTTATAAAAGGAAAATCCTGATCAGTGTTATGTGCGTATGGCACATGTGCATGGTTTTTATTACATACTTATGGGATCTCAGTTTCTGTACCACTTAATTTGTACTCACTTTTATGTCATACTATCATAATGTTAGCTCTCAACTGTCCAGATTTTTGCAGAATGTCCAGATTTTTGCCTCATAATTTTTGGTCTATTCTGCAAAAAAATTGCATTTTTTCTGGCATTTCACTGGGATGATCTGACATGCATTTGAGTTTCAAACCTCATATCCTTCAGAAAAATGCATACTAACATAAATCCTGTTATTCTAACAACTTTCTAACTTTATAAGAGCAACATTTAAAATCTGTCCCTATTTTTGGGTCCTTGTCCCCCCATTATGGAGCTTTTCTCCCCGGGCCTCCACTGAAAATGGACAAGTATCCAGTCGGACTATCCCGATCAACAAATATAAAATAAAATAAAATAAAAATAAACAAATAAATAAATAAATTATATCAATTTTTGTCCAGATTTCTTGTGCTAAGAGGTTGAGAGGTCCCTCCTTTCACCCATAGTGAACAGCAGTAGAACTTACATGCTTGATTTACATAGAATGGTTTGGGACATTTTTGTGTGATTTTTGACATAATATGGCATGAAGGGACATACAATAAGTTACTGAAAACAGCAGATATTTGAGAGATTATGCATAGACTGTACACCCTTCGGTATATAAAAGGACAACATAATTTATATTTTTCAATGTTTTCTTTTATGCATATGGAGTCTTTACACATCTCATTGGTTTAATTTGGGTACAGAAAGATAACACCATCTTTACAGGAGTAAAACATTTAGAAAAATACAGGGCTACTGACACGTTTAAGATCATAGGAGTAAAAGATTTAGAAGAATACAGGGCTACTGACTCACTCTTGAACATTTACAGGAACATACTTGGGTGAAGGGAAGCATTTGTTACTTTCTCCTTATTTGGTGATCTGCTTTGACTGCTCTGAGTACTTCTGAATGTCGTCTAACCCTCCGCCCACCAGCAGCATCATATACCACCCTTACATCCTGTAAAGTTAAGGAAACCAGCAGGCACTAAATCTCATCCTTGTCATGGAGGCATGAAGGAAAAGGCCTGCATGTTTGCTTGGTCACACAGTAAATTAGCAAAGTAAAACAACTGCTTTATCTGTGCTGTCAGTGGCATCCATGCTACGATAGTACTATTTGAAAACATACATCCACCCAGTGAGGAAGTAATGGAAAGCAACATTGTTTCAGCTGCTGTTTTATTCTTTATTTCCTGTCAAAAGTGTGAGGTAAACCAAGAAAAGGGGCATATGATGCTGCCACTGCTGTAGCTGGAGTGATGGAGAAATAATCAAATTATTAACTATGAAAAATGGGTGATATCCCAAAGTACAGGGGATTACTTAATGCATTTCTGAAGAAAGGCAGGGATGAGGCACCGGTAAGATGCATGGAAAGCCATAGCTCACTACGTCTTTACTCAGTAATCAGGAACGATACCAAAATAATTAATGTCAAAGCCCCCAAATCAGGGACTAATGTTCCTCTAATTAATTTCAGGCACAAGTGCACATCAGCAAATCTTGGGGAACTTCACGGCATCCATTTTAGTTCCATGCAAAGGTAAGATGAGTTGCTCTGACAGCTAAAGATGAACTCCTTGGGTGCCTCCTCACACTTAAACTAGTGTAAAGTTGAACAGATCAGTCTGTAACAATTATTTGCCAAGATGTGCCTCCATAAAGACTGTTCATATAAGCTAATTTTGAGGCGAATAACACTGAGTTAGTGTGTGTTTATGGTTGTGTATGTTTGAGTGTGATTAGCATTTGGCTGTAAAGCATCCTATACAACCTTGTTAGCATCACCCCAGTACCCCAAATGTAGGTCAGAGTTTAACATAGTTGCACAGTCATCCCAATTCCAGTATCCAGTAGTCTTGGCGGTATAGCTGATGTCCTTAACTTTAAGTTTGGGGCTGGCTTTGTGAAGCAGAAGAACAAAGCCATAATTATGACTCCATTGACCATTCTGCTTAGTGAGCCAGTGTCTGAGAGAGTTAGGTGACAAAAGAGAGGAATAACACAGCACAGGCTGCATCCCTATCCTTGGGAAGCTTGCCTCCAATCTCTGATGTTGACCTGATATGGACAGAGGCATCTACTTTCAATGAGGGTAGGGTTAAAGGCAGGTAGCATTATAGGTTCACAGGTTCATACTAGGCTATCTGCCCTAGGGCATTTATAAGCCTAGCCAGAGTGTGTTTGGCTTTCGCCACCCATTTTAAATTAATTTTGCTATGCCCTTTTTCGAGGTTAGTATACTGTGCCTCTGTCTAACAGTGACACAGAAGTGATACCCAGGGTAAACCTACAATCTCCCATCCACTCATCAAGATTCCTCTTGAAGAGAGTCAATGAGGGACTCTGCCTAGCCTGAACTGGGATTTTATTCCAGAGTGAAGGGAGCCTCTGGGTTATGAATCTGTCCCTCCAGCATGTCCTATTTATTTCAGTGCTGAGGTTCAAGTCTCTCGAGCGTGTAGCTCGATGGGATTTGGATTTTCTGAGGTGTAGCATGTCCATTAATTCCAGGTTGGACATGGCTTTATACGTCAGGCACAGATCGCCTCTGAGCAGGTGGTATGCCACTGAGTAGAGCTGGAGTTTCTTTAACCGGGCAGCATATGGCATCTGTTTGAGCCCTTTGATCCTCTTGGTGAGGTACATTTGGAGTCTTTCCAGTTGCTCCAGGTGTCTGGTAAGGTACATCCCAAAAGGGGCATTGTACTAAATTATGGGCCTGATGAGGGATGAGTAAAGAAGCACAATGACCTCCCCTGATCTAGATGTGAATCCCTTCATGATTAGGTGGGCTATATAAAATGTTTTTCTAACCACTTTGGCCACGTGGTTGTTAAATGAGAGATTGCTGTCAACTTGGGTCCCCAGGTCCCTAATTACTTCTTCTGTGCTTAATGGATTACCACCTATGTGGTAATTTGTGGGCACTTTGTTTTTGCCAAAGGGGATGACTATACACTTTTTGGCGTTTAGCTTGAAGCCATGGCTCTGGCACCAGTTGTCTGTTTCTATGAGGCCCTTTTGGAGGATGCTTGTGTCGGCTGGAGAGTCGATTATGGCGCCCAGTTTGCAGTCATCTGCGAACTTGGTCAGCCACAGTCCTTCCGTGTTGGCCTGTACCTCTGAGAAATATATACCGAACAAGGGAGGTCCCAGGACTGAGCCTTGTGGGATGCCACTTGTAACTGGTTTGGAGTCTGACATGGCTTCAGCAATTCTAACCATGTGGGATCTGTCCTTGAGCCAGTTTGCAACCCCTCTAATTACATAGGGGTTTATATTTAAGCTGGTGAGCTTATCTATAATGCCCGAGTGGGGTATTGTATCGAAGGCTTTTGCGAGGTCCAGGTAGGCTGTGTGGACCACCTTCCCCTCGTCAATGGCCTTGGTGACTGTTTCAAAGAAATCAACCAGGTTTAAGAGGCAGGATCTGCCCTTAACAAAGCCAAACTGGGTAGGATCCAGTGTCTGTAGGTCCCCAATATCCTTATTTATGAGGTCCATGATGATCCTTTTCATAGCTTTGCAGACCAAGCTAGTCAGGCTTATGGGGCGATAGTTTCCAGGATCCATTGAGGCACCACCTTTGTGGAGAGGGACCACTGTTGCTGTACGCCACTCTTTGGGTACATATCCTGTAGTAAGGCTGAGATTGAACAGTAGTTTTATGTTTGGGTTTAGCTCTTCTTGGAGTTCATGTAGGATGCAGCCTGGGACACCATCTGGTCCCATTGATGCTGTGTTTTTTGCTTTGGAGAGGGCAGCTCTTACCTGAGCATCTGAGATGTCAGGGGGGCAGCACTCTGCTGGGATAGATATTTGCCCTTTTGGTGGGGGGGGAGTTTGCGCTGAACCTGTCAGCTAGGATGTTGGCAATGTCTGTGGGTTCAGTGTATTTTTTGTCATTTTGGACTAATTCTGAGCACATCTGGGAATTCCCACCCAGGTTCCTAACATAACTAAAGAAAGCCTTGTGATTATCCTTAGTGTCCTGTGCAATTTTTCTCTCGAAGCTGGCCTTAGATGATTTTATGAGTGCCCATAGTTTTTTGCTAATACTGATCAGAGATGCCTTCCCTTTTTGGGATTTTACTCTATCATGTAGTAGCTTCCTTCTTCTATTGTATAGTTTGTTTATGGCTGGGGTCCACCAGACAGGACGTCTGCCTTTGGAGGATTGGGTCTTGGTTTTATTTGGGATTGCATGATCCATGCATTCCTGAAGGTGTTCATAGAATGCGTTTATAAAGGATTCTGTGGTCTGGGCCGTATTTTCCACAGGCCCGGGGGCTTTGAAGGATTCCACCTCAGTTTTGAGGAGTGTGAAATTTGCTTTAGAGAAGTTTTTCATTGTGGTTTTCAGGGCAGGGGGTGGAGTCGGGATGTGAATATCCAGTGAGATTAGTTTATGGTCTGATCTTACCAGTGAGGGATACACTTCTGGTCTGGAGCATAGAGTCCCCATGTTGGTGATGATCAGGTTTAGTATGTTTTCCCCTCTTGTGGGAGTGGTAACAAGTTGTTCCATAGCATTTGAGTTTATAAATTCTAGGGACCTTTGGGCTAGGGTGTTGGAGCTAGAGTAATGCTCCCAGTCTATGTTTGGGTAGTTGAAGTCACCCAATATAATGGTGTTTGGAGAGACCTTCATATTTTCCAGTGTTCTCAGGAAGGCCGAGCAGGGTTCCTGGGTTTGGGAGGGTGGTCTGTAGCAGGCTATAAACTGTAAGGCAGTTTTACCTACTGTTAGTTGCACATGGATAGTCTCTGATGCTTCGTGCTATGCCACCAACCTGGAGGTGTGAGTATCTTTGACGAATATTGATACTCCCCCTCCTTTTGTGGTTCAGTCCAAGTTTTGGGGACGAAAAGCATGGTATGAGGTATAACCTGGTAGTGCTGGGGTGCTCTCGGGAGCCTTGAACCAGGTTTCTGTTACTGCACAGATATCGATGTTCTACATGCTAAGGAGAGTTTCGAGTGCATGCATCTTGAGGTTTAGACTTCTGGCGTTGAGTAGCATTACTCTTAGTTTCTTATCCCTTATGATACCTATGGAGGTGGGTTTGTCTTTTGAGCCTTGCCTAAAAAAGGCACTATGGGGGTAGCAAGAGCCTTTGCCAATATCTGAAAGCCCAGGGGTGACAGGTGCAAGCCATCCCTAGCGAAGCATTGTGGCTTGTCGAGCATGTCATCCCAGGCTGACAGGCATTGGATCCCCTTTGAATGACACCAATACTTAAGCCAATTGTTGAAATTGATCATCTTGTCTTCATATTGTGGCATCATTCTTGGTGAGGGTAAGATGCTACTCAAGGTCAGGGTCATACAGGCCTGGGCTACATGCTCAGAGAGCTCCTCTATGTCTCTTTTCATGTAGTCCAGGGAGGTACATCTCAGGTCATTCACACCAGCATGGACAATGACTGAGTCATATTTGTACTTGCCTTGGAGTGACCTGAGTGCTTGTGTTATGTGGTGGATCCTAGCGCCCGACAGGCAGCTCACCGTGACCTTCTCCTTGTTCAGCCTGGTGAGCGGAACGTCAGTGTGCCTGACGATAGAGTCACCTATTACAAGTGTATCAGATGTGTTGTTTAGCCTTAAGAGCTGTGACTGTTCGGCACACTGGCGTTGTGAGCTATGTGTTGCACGTGTTTTGTTTTGGGGTAGCGGTTGCTTGGGTGTCTGCTTTGGAGGTCTCTGCTGCTTAGGCAGATTTTTATTTAGAGCCTCCGAGTATGTTTTTGTGTGTTTATGTGTTTGGTTTGCTGTCGTGGTAGGTCTATGTGAGACTGGAATTGTAGTGAGTGTGGTTTCCTTCTCCTCCTGACTGGTTTCACCAGTACTGAGTTGAGAGAGCTTAGCCTCCAGTATGGCTATATGGTTGCATCTCTCACATGTGTTGGAATTTGTTGGGAGGAGGAGAGGGTTGTCTGTGTACATGAGGCAGTTGTAACATTGCCTCAAGATTCCCAGATTTACCAGCTGGACCGGAGAGGAGGTTGACAACTGACCTTTGGACATGCTAGAATAGTATTGGGAATTCCTTTATAATTGAAAAAAAAGGGCCAATTACTTATGGAAATGAGTGACAAGCCCTCATGTTACTACATTGCAAACCTATGCCATGACAACTTTTGGGTATTTGCAAGGGACATATAGGGCTTAAATGAGAAAACCCTCTGACTGCCTGAATGATGACCACACTGCAGCCACAGTGGGATGGATGAGTGACAGCGGCTGTACTGAGGGCTTGCTAGCTGGTAAGCACAGAGTTAAGAATAGAAATAAAAATGTGTGTGTGTGTGTGTGTCCCATGAGTCAGACTGCAAATGAAAGAAAACACAACTTCTCTTTGTACTGCCAAACCATTTTGGCAAGAAGGGATACATTTGACCAGGCTGACAGAAGCCAGTGCCTTTGATCCTACTTGCTAGGGTGAAATCATTCATGGTTTGCACAGCAAGACCTGCAAAGACTCATAAGTGACAAACAAAAACCTTACATTTTCTTAACTGGAGCTGACAGGTTAGTTATTTAAGTGAATTTTCCCTTTCAGATTCTGACAAATTATCATTTTCTTTATCAGGTTAATTATAATTCAGCTACTTGACCCAAGCAGTGAAGGTGTTGCCAAGAGTGTTACGTACACAGTGTGCCAATGTTAAAAGGTGAACTAATCGTACATTAAGAAAATGAGCTATACTGCAAAATCAAACAAAGCTCATCTCTGGAGTCCCTGTAAGCGGAGCTGCAGCAAAATGTTGCCAGTAGAAATAAAGCTGCCATAATGCCTGTCAAAATAACTTGTCGGTGGACTTTTTACACTACACAAACAGAACAATTTAATCCTTTCTAGGTCTACAGAATGACATCTACTGCATGGCAACCACACTTTTCCTAAACATTTAGTTGTGTCGCTACACTACAGTCACTGTAGGGTGAGCTCTCCTCTGGTCAAGGGAAAAAACGTACTGGAAACATTCATTTTCTGGGCAGTTGCCTTAGGCACGTGACAGGAGTGCATTAGGATATCGTGACATCAACAGAGGAAGTGTCTGTTTTGTGCTGCCATACTGAATTTCACAGATGTAAAAATAAGTGGTCCTGGATTTGTCTGTACTGTACACTCCCTCCAACAAATGTGCAGAGACCCTCATCTGTAATATATTTTCAAGCTAGAAGATTCATCAGATATAAATGGTTTAGTAAAAGCCATATGGTTTGGAAATACCCCTGCAGTCTTTTGCTAGAACTCTTAAACATGGACACAAGCTATATTAACAGACTGATGAAAGGGGACTCTCTGATGCTAATGAAATTTAACTGTAGACCTTAATTCCCTCCCAGTGAACTATGTATCCATAATTCCAGAATGTACTAAGTTGGCAATGCTCATGGTATGTGACATCATGCAGAACAACACCACAAGGAAAATGAATGGGGACAGAGCTAAACAGAATACAGAGAGTAAAATAACTGATAAGGAATGCTTTTACTTTTTATATGAACGGCCATCAATTTAGACATGCTCCCATCCTTTTTTTGTGTCAGTGGTCATCTGTCTATCCACTGTCTCTTTTTTATGACTTGGTTCATCCACTAAAGATCCCATAAAATATTTTTCTTCCATAGCAGGAATATTGACATTTAAAGGACATGGTTGCTACCATTTAACTGCAGGAACCATAATATTGCATTCGTTAATATGGTCGAGTGCATCATAAAATCTGTGTCACTGTGCTATAGGTACAGGTTTTATGGGCAGAACACCGAAATTAAGCAGAAGGATCTGAGTAGAACAATATTCTCTGTTTTAAGACAACTGTCATCTTGCCAAGTGACTGGTGGGAGGGGTATACTCATGGTGAATCCTCCAAACTTTGGAAATTAAATATTCTTTTATTTCTTTGACTTAAACAGTTGCAGGAATATATAGGTTATATAGAAATCACAGGGTACACAAGGATGATAGGGGTGTGGAATAGAGGCAAATGCTGCACAAGAGGCAGTAATAAGGCAAGTAGGAAGGATGGGGTAAACTAAAGGGGGGTCCACTGCTAGTTTACTAGTAGCAATAATGTTGGGGCAAAAGGTTAGAGTTGGTATATTCATGTCCTCTACAACATATTCAATGCAGCTTCCAGGGATAATAAGTTAAGTAAGACAGGATAAAGGAAAGAAAGATGAAGCTGTTTATGATTGTGTGATGGAACACCTTAGTCTACTCAAGGCTGACTGGAGCATTGTTCTGGCATAGAATGTCGGAGGTGAAAAAACAGGTTAATTGAGTCATACAGTCTACAAGGAAGGCTAAGGTTTGAATCTAGGATGGGAGGATTCCTCAATATAGTTATTTATAAAAGGGAAGCAGTACCCAAGTTAGTCTCCACATACAATTGCTGACAGTGTACTGGCACACAAACCTAATCTAGCCTTATGTCATACACAGAAACAAGTACTTTTCATAAAGTCATGACAAACTGAGTATGTGTTGACTCCTCCTAATGCAGATATGTAAATATCACAGCACTATGAATGAAGTCCGATGCATTCTGTGTACAGTATTTAATAGAGCAGTTGGTTATGCTGTTAAAAACATGGCACACTGTGAAATGGATGGTGACACCTGTCTGTCTGTAGAAAGATGACCTATACATTATACAGTTAAGCTGGTCAGACATTTGAGAAATTATAAATTAAAGCTTTGCTCTAAGGATTGGACGGGATTATGATTAACTAGCCGGGAAGGTGTGGATTATAAATGTAGAAATTGCAAAGCATCAGGTGCAGTGGAGGGGTGTGACAGCTGGGTTAAACCATGTCAGGGTATTGAAGTAGGGGAGTAATATCCAATGACAGCAAAATGGCGTCTATATTACATAATCGAACTTTTAAAAGTTTGAACGTCATATTAATTAATACATTATTAATTATATTACAGGTATTACATTATTATTATTATTAGAGTGCAAGAGAACCACCCTGGAAAAAAATAATACTTTTTGTGTCTTACTTGCCCATACAATAATCAGCCTGAATTCATTCCTTACAAGAACATGTGTACCTGAGCTATCTATCATACGAGTATTTGTAAGGGAGATTGTGCAGTGCAAGCTTGGGTATAACACACTCATGGAAGAGCATCTGTGCCAGAGTTGTCATGGCAGTGCTTGTGAGGGAGATCGTGCAGTGCAAGCCTGAGTGTATCACGCTCCCATAGTTCTGTCACCTGACAGACGAGCATCATCATTTTGTGGTTCTATATCATGTTGTCAAAATCAGAAACTCTGCTTACTCTACAGACATAAAACATACCGAGCCCCTGACTCCAAACAAACTCTGCCTCAAGCTTTCTTCCTTCCTTCTCTACTTACACCTCTTCTATCTTTACACATCAACAATCCACCCTTCTTCTATCTTTACACATCGACAATCCACCCTTCTTCTATCTTTACACATCAACAATCCACCCTTCTTCTATCTTTACACATCGACAATCCACCCTTCTTCTATCTTTACACATCGACAATCCACCCTTCTTCTATCTTTACACATCGACAATCCACCCTTCTTCTATCTTTACACATCGACAATCCACCCTTCTTCTATCTTTACACATTTACAATCCACCCTTCTTCTATCTTTACACATCGACAATCCACCCTTCTTCTATCTTTACACATCTACAATCCACCCTTCTTCTATCTTTACACATCTACAATCCACCCTTCTTCTATCTTTACACATCTACAATCCACCCTTCTTCTATCTTTACACATCGACAATCCACCCTTCTTCTATCTTTACACATCGACAATCCACCCTTCTAGCTAAACTCCTTCAAACCTATTACAGTGTTGTAAGATTTGCCAGTAACCAACCTTACAAATCACACCTGTGCCTTGCTTTAAAACAACTGCAATGGCTAGATCCCCCCAACACCTGCTTCTCTCCCAGCTGCACACTTATTACTTTGTAATCTCTTAGCATGTTCCTCTGTCTCCTCCATAATATCCCTTTACATCCCCTCCTGTACCCTCCATAGCTCAGACCAGCACCTACTAGACATCTACAAACACAACAAAAATATAGGCAAACTTTTTTATAGAAACAGTGTGTCCCAGGCTTGGAACAAGCTCCCCCCTAACATCTGAACCATTACAAGCACAAACCTCTTTAAATCCATACTCAAAAATTTCCTCCTAAATGCCAGCACCTGCCATTGCCAAGATCCTATGTGATCCTCCCACACTCTCTCCTCTTATACTGCTTGGCTATCTCTCATATTTCAGCCCTGGCTGTCTTCATTTATGACTCTCAATCCACTTCTTACAGTAATATAGGTGGACAGCAGTCTCTCCTTTGATAGTCACATCGCCACAGTAGTCAGGAAGTCCTTCTACATGGCACACCTCATCATAAAAGGGTTCTCATCCAGGAAAAAAGAGGTCATTGTTCCCCTCTACTCAACACTCATTAGACCCATTATAGACTACAATGCCCCCTTTGGAATGTACCTCACAAGACATTTGCAGCAGCTGGAAAGGCCACAGAAGTACCTCACAAAGAGGATTACTGGCCTCAAACAAATGCCCTACACTGACCGTCTCAAAAAAACTCCAGCTTTACTCCGTAGCATATCACCTACTCCGAGGTGATCTCTGCCTAACATATAAAGCTATGTCAAACCCAGAGTTGTTGAATATGCTACACCTAAAGAAATCCCAATCCCTCTGAGCTACACGCTCTAGGGACCTAAACCTTGTCACCACAATAAACAGGACATGCTGGAGGGATAGATTCCTGTCCCAGAGACATCCCATACTCTGGAACATGCTACCCATCTATGTCAAGCAAAGTTCTTCATTAGCACTCTTCAAGAAAAATCTTGATAAGTGCATGGGAAATAGGAAATACAGCCTGGGGATCACTTCTGTGTCTCTGCTCGACAGTGGCACAGGAAAATAACTTTCTTGGGTGGCGTAAGCCAGGGAACCTTGTTGGCTAGGCTTACGTAGGCCCTTGGGCCGATAGCTTAATACATACCTATAAACCTATGAATCTATGATAGCTTGAACTCTGAAGACAGCAGCAATACCTATTACATTTGTCTTTCACCTATATACATCTTCTTACATAAAACCAAACTAATTCTAATGTTTAACCTTAATTGTGTATGCTCATTTGTTGTCCTGCCTGTAATTACTACAGAACATATTTATATGCCTGTAATTTATCTTTCATCCTTGACTATACAAAATTTGTATTTCTTGTAATGTACATCATTTCTTTTGTATTGTTTCTCAAATTGTATTGTATTGTAAGTTTGGAGCTGTTCTCCTTGGGTTTCCACTGAAAACAAGCCACTGGCCTAGTTGGACTAACCCGGTTAACAAATGACAAATAAATAAAATACATTTTCTGTCCTGCCAAGTTCCTTCCCTTACTCCCATTTATTTGAATTTCTAATCATAAGGTTTATTATCTGTTTGACAAATCCAGTAATATACCTCTTCAGATGCTCAACATTTACTAATATATAAGTTTTATACTGTAGTTTCCTTTATTTCATATGAATGTAATAGAATTAACAAATGTATATGTAATTATTAATGTACATTATTTAATGTCTGTTCATGTTTATTACTGAAGATCTGTTTAATTAAAAATGTTTTTAATGGGTTGAAGCATTTCACTCCAGTCCTCTGCTGAAATGGAGATTTGGACTAAATCCAATTAGATGAACCTGAGAAACCAGCAAAATAAAATAAATACAATGAATTCTACTCCTGAATCTTCCTGTTGTGCTCTTACCCTATGCACACCAAAAGTGTAAAAAAATAGCTGAAGTTGAAAATTCTAGTGGCACAGCAATCCACAAACTCAAGTATCCAGGAATCTTTCTCTTTTGTATAGGTCAGGACATTCTGTTTACATAAGAAAAAAGTAAACAGTTTTATAAGCTTTCAAGACTGTTGCAAATTGTTTCCAAAATGCATCACAAAGCTACTGCTTGGTGTCTTTGCATGTGAGAAGACCAGAGGCTTGGGAGCTGTTACTTTTCCAAATGTTAAGAGTCTCACAGGCCAGTGAAGGCACTTCACTTCCTGATGAATAACAAGGCATCCTGTTAAAAGGTGATGGGGCTTCATTACCATCACACAAGATGTGGAATGCAGTCATTCCCATTGTTTTACTTGTTAGTCCAAGTGTTGTATTTTCTTGTCCTGTCTTGTTCTGTCTGTTTAACAGCCTTGTAACCGGTTTTATGTCATTTTCAAATCAACATCTCTTGCTGGCTAAAGCAAACACAAAAATATCTCACAGTAGGCAGACATTAACTGATGGCATCAGAACACACACCAAATTATTCTAGATGTTTAAACATGTCTTGAAAGTGGTTAAATCTACTTGTTTTCACTTAAAAACGGAAGCAAAGAAAAAGAACAGAGTTAACTTTTTCTAGGTGAAACCAAAACAAACAGAGCAGATATTTACATATTTTTATTTATTTATTCTTATATCAAACTGATTAGTTCCACTAGAGCTGTGGTCTCTTTTCAGGGGAGACCCCAAGTTATATTTATAATGACTAGGAGAAATATGGTCAGGATATGAGGAAATGAGTGCCATTAAGGCTCTTTCATCCACCTGAGCTACCACCAACTCAGGCAAATTATTTATTTATTTTTTATTTTATTTTACATTTGTTTACCGGGATTGTCCACTAGGATGAAAAAAGCCCCCTTTCAGTGGAGGCTCAGGGAGAAAAGCTCCATATTTGTAAGACAAACAGTAAAGTGTCACAAAACAAATACAGCATAGGTACACATTTCTATAAGCATAAAACTACTAGTTAGAGAGTCAGATATATTTACACTATTTGGAGACATGCTCCATGTACATAAAGAAATTGAGATAAAAATATTAAAAATAAAATAAATGAGATAAAAATATTAAAAACAAATAAATAAATAACTTTTAAAAAAAGGAGTATGTAGATTGTTGTTATATGTATGGTGGGATGTTGGGTTGTAGTAGGCGGATTGTTGATATATGCATGGTGGTATGTTAGGTTGTAGTATGTAGACTGTTGGTGTACACATGGTGGGATGTTAGGCATTTAGATTGTTTGGGTATGAATGGTGGGATCTTCGGTTGTAGAAGGTAGGTTGTTTTTATAGTCAGCTGGCTCGGAAGGGGAATAGGTTAAGGCTGGTTAGTTTAACAGTTAGGCCTGATATTACTAAACTGCTTCTGAGGTGAAGTGTGAGGCACTTGGTGACACATTGAAGCATTCTTCCATGGATGGCCTCCATCGTACTGTAATTTCTATGTTTTTTCTTTGATCTTCCTGTTAACATCATTCCACTCCTTCCAGTTTTCAAATATTGATAAAATACTAAGACTTTCAGCTACTGAAGAAATTAGATAAATCTGAACCAAAGTTTATATTTTGTAACTATCTTTACGTGCTGCTAAATAAATTTAGGTCTGTAGGTAAGTACTAGGCAATCGGTCTACAGATCATTACAGGCCTTTCCAAAATATCCTACTCAAAAGTACTATCCAGCCTCAATGGGGAAAAACAAGACAGACTGGGGGAGAATCTGAGGATGCACATCTAATTATCTAGGCTTACCTTAAAGGTGGCAAAGGTGCTACTCTGCTTGAAATGAAATAGAAATTTGTTCCAGAGACGAGGAAAACACTGGAATATAAATCTATTACACCAATGTGTCTTATTTATCTGTTGATTAAGGTTTAGATCCTTTAACAAGGTATGCGAGGTACCATTTGTTCTATGAAGGTATAAAAGGTCAAAGAGGGAAGGATCTTTCATGGCTTGAAAGGCTATATGCAGATCGCCAAGAGGGGTCTATAAAAGATTGAGTACAGACAGACGGATGCCAGTCTGTCCCAATAACTGCACTTTTTTAAGTCCTCTGATCATTTTAGTTAAAGTTTGTCTGAAGTCTCTCAAGCTGAAGGATATGTTTAGACAAATACATGCTAAAAGGTGCATTATATCCAATAACGGGTCTGATGTTATAAGAGTAAAAGGGAATTAAGACTTCTCTGATTTGGTGGAGATGCCTTTGGAAATTAGATGAACCAGATAGAAGGCTTTTCAAACTCTTGCAGAGACATGATGATCAAATGATAAGGACTCCTCAACCAGAGTGCCTAGATCCCTTATAACAGTATCTGGTATGTGAAAAGGTTATGTTTACCACAATGAACTATGCTACATTTTTCACATTTAATTTGAGACCACTGTCCTTGCACCAACTGTTGATGTGATTTAACCCATTTAGAAGCAATTGTGAATGACTGGAAGATCAAATACAACAAATTTACAACCATCTGCAAATTTAGATAGCCATAGGCTAGGCATGCTGGCCTGAAGTTCTGAGGAATAGATAATAAATAGGAGAGGGCCCAGCACTGTGCCCTGTTGTATACCCCTTGTAACTTTTCTTTCAGAAGTAGGACCTATGACTCCAACCTCATGGGTTCTGCCATCCAACCACTTAGCTATCCACAGCACAATATAAGGATTTATATTTAGATTTACAAGTCTATCAATAATGCCTGCAAAGGAAATATTCCAAAATTCCTAGCCAAATCTAGATATACTGTATGTACTGCGTAACTACTATCCACTACTTCTGTTACTTTTCCAAATAAATTATTGAGGTTAAAGAGGTAGGACCTTCCTTTGACAAAGCTGAATTGATGAGGGTCAAGGGTTGAGAGGTTTTCAATGTCCTGATTAATGATGTCTGAGATAGTATGCTCCATAGCTTTACACAGGAGGCTAGTAAGGGTCTGTGTGGAGTCTGCATGTCCTGCCTTTGTTCAAGTGGGTTTTCTTCTGGACTAGGAAGTGACTCACACTTGGGGCTGGGGTATAATGTACAGAACTTTATCTATGCTAATCAGGCAAGTGGTATTGAGGTGTATCTGGAGGCAATGGCATGAGCACAGAGTAATTGTCAAAATCTCATCCTGGGGGTATGGGGTGCATGAAAATCTTGGATAAAATAAATCAATTTTATTTTATTTATTTATTTTATAGAGGTTTCAGTTTTAGATGCCACTACAAGGCAGTTCTGGGATGAGATAAGCACCTCCCTTTTAGCTAGTTGCCTGGCATGCATAAGCAGCTTCTATATTCTAGTGCATGCAGCGTGGTGATTACACTCCGAAATCCAGAAAAAGACAACTCATTTAAGTGCTAGAGTGGCTCGACATCTGATTTTAAGATTGGGTCTTGCACAAATGACAGCACCAGCCAGAAAACCACAACAGTAGAACTCAAAAAACAACTTTGTTTCTGCCTGCTTTGCCTCCAATCTATCTCTAACCTTCTTAAAAAATATACCCATGTAGCACTGGTGCCTGTTTGACAACACTTGCTAAGTGCCTTACCAGCTATGAATGCCAGCAAAACACTTCATGTTTTTTTCCTCATTTTTAATCTAAATAGAAGTACTCAGATAAAAAAATCTCCACGCACTGCAAAGAATTATGAGTGGGTCAGCAATATTAAGTCCACATTCTGTGTTCTTGTCATGGATGCCAATATTCTCCTCTTGCTCTTTGCTCTCGAGGTGAGTTTCTTGGCATATCCGAGTCTCAAACACATAATAAAGTGGTTACGACTGCTGATCCTCTTATAATCCTCAACATTAAATACTCAGTTGTTGTTGTTGTGTCTTTCGGCTTTTCCCAGTTAGGGGTTGCCACAGTGGAACTCCGGTCCGCTAATGATTGGCAGTAGGTTTTTTTATGTGCCGAGCTGCCGGCCCTGATGCACAACCTTCAACGAAGGTACACCCATTCACGCATGTCTCCACACAGAAGACGAGAATCGAACAGGACAACATCTTACTGTGAGGTGACAACGCTACCGCAGCACCACCACCGCAGTAATACTCAGTACGTGTTATTATTTATTTATTTTACATTTCTTAACTGGGATGGTTTGACTGGATGAATGTCCATTTTCAGAGGAGGCTCAGGGAGAAAAGCTCCAAGGTACACATACACATTACAATTTTAGAACTTTTAGTGAATAGCAATTAAACAGGTTACAGACATAAGCAATAGTATATATGTATATACAGGTAGTAACAACAACATATTATCAGCTATAAATGATGTTTGATAATGTCTTGTTCCTTTTGTGTAAGACAAAAAAATGTATTTTGTAAAACTTAGTATTTGCAGGTTCTGGAAGTTGTAATTGCTTTTTTATGTTAATGAAATCAGACCTAATGAGTTAAGAAGTACATGGGAGAATGATGCTTTCAGAAATAAGGCTTGATTAGTTCATATCTACTAAGGATATTTATTGTATGTTATATTACTTATAGTACTTATTATAGAACTTATTTCTTGCTGTATACTACAATGTGAATATCTGATGCTCCCAGCCTGTTAAAATGCATGTCGTGAGAACAGATGGCTGAAAGAATTCAAAGTTAACATGCAAGGTGAATGTTTATCATAAGGTTCAACTACCAGTAAATGCTAAAACCATAAACTGAGTGCTGTAACATGAAGGCTCAAGATAAGATTAAATTGAATTAAATTAAAACTGATGGTAGTATAGCTACTGTAGGCTGGAAAGTAAAGTGACCAGTATGGCAGGTACAGTAAATTAGGTAAACACGGGGAAGCTGCTTGTACACACTAATGAGGGTGTACTGCTTGGGGAAAGCAATAGACAGGCATCGGCAGTGGAAGGATGCCTTACACTGAAGGCAAAACACTGGGGCTGCAGAATCATGTATGAAATACAGAGATGAATACTAGGATACAGACATGGGTGATGAGGGAAAAAGGGAGGTCTGATGCAGTTTTTGTAAAGTTAAGTCACGGTTCTGGTCATGGGCATGGTCATGGTCATGGTCAGAGGATATGCTCAGGATTATAATCAATTCAGATGTAATGTGGAGGGGCTATGCTAACAGTGAGTGATCTCATGATCAAAGCTGTATTTTACCACTAACCTCCAAATCAGTTCTTTCTAATGTATTTTTCATAACATTGAAATTCTGCTCTTAAAATCTCATCTAAGTACAATTAGTACAGGCAAGTGCTGTAAAACTGAACTAGACAAACTTACAAGTCACATGGTGTGTGGGTGCAAGTACCAAACTATGAGCAGATAGCAGACGGCTGCTTTGGTCAGTGTAGAGCCACTTCTGTAACAAGTTAAGAACTGTGCAAAGTTTGTAGCTGTGACTGATAACTGGATTCTGGACAGGGAACTGGAGGGTGACGATGACGTTAATGTCTAAGGAAATTAGGAAATCATGCCAGCAAAACATGTTTCACACAACATTTAAATCAGAGAGAGAAAATCATGCTCTTTGGCAACACCCACTTGATCAATTGTATTCAATCTTGCTAAGAAACAAATAATATCAGACAAACAAACTTACTTCCAAAAATCCCAACAAATCCACCAAAACAACCCCCAAAAATTTTGGCAAAACATTAGCAACCTTTTCAACCCATGCTATGTCCCAAGCCCTCCACCTGTCACCTCGAACACAATGGACCCCAAAACCACACAATTCAACACTCACATCATTAACACAATGACATCTCTCCTAGGTAACCAACCAATACAGCCTCTAACCATACCCTACTCCCTCTTTACTACTCCCCATCCCCTTTACATTTACCCCTATCCAAGCTAGCTACATAAAAACACTCCTTTCCAAACTCAAACCCTGCTGTCTAGCAGCTGACCTACTACCTACAGAATTCCTCAAAATAGCTGGCCCCTCAGTTGCCTGTCCTATATCAGTCCTGATCAACCATTCAATTGCAGAGCAGTACATCCCTTCTCTATAGGAAATCTCTCACATTATTTCTCTACACAAAGGTGGAACCTCTGAAGAACTAACTACTGTCCCATAGCCATCCTCTCTCTCCTGGCCAAAATCTTGGAAAAATGCATCCACAACCAACTCCTCAACCATCTCCTCTATCAAAACCTCCTTTCCTCCACTCAACATGGCTTTAGACCCAAACATAGCACTACCAGTGCCCTAATATATTTTACCAACACCATCCAAAGGCCTAATAATCTCATCCATTTTCCTTGATATATCAAAAGCCTTTGACACAGTTTCCCACCAAATCCTACTCAACAAACTGTCTTCTTGTAGCTTTAGCTCATCTGCCCTGTCCTGGTTCCATAGTTGTCTTTCTAACCATCAGCAAGCTACCAAATGGGAAAACACCCTTTCCCCCCTTCTCCCCATTTCTATAGGAGTATCCCAAGGTTCTATTCTTGGCCCCTTCTCTTTACAATTTTTACAAATACCCTCAGCTCTGCAACCCCAACTAGCTTCCATAGTCCAGTACACAGATTATTCCACACTTACTTGCTCAGCCCCCACTCCCCAGGAACTACAAACAAAAATGCTAACTTCTTTCCAAGATATAGAAAAATACCTCCCTGATCACCAACTCATACTAAACCCTAACAAACCAAGATAATAGTATTCAGAAATAATACACCAAAAACATGCCGTCCCCTCTAACAATACTCTCCTCAAACTAAACCAATATAAAACCCACAAGCCAAACCAAACTTCTTGGTGTCACAATATATGATAACCTAAGATTTGATGGCCACATCGTCCTCACCATCAAAAAGGTCCACACCAAACTAGGTACCCTCTATAGAGCTAAAACTTACTTTACTGAAAGTGCCCGCCTAACAACCACCCACTCGCAACTACTTTCCACAATCCTCTACAGATCCCAAATATTTACCAACTTCCAAAACTAGACTTGAATAGTCTAGAATTCTACTACAACAAAATTCCCAAGTTCGTCACAGGCCACCCATATAGAACCCACCAATGCTTAGCACTCCCCCAACTCAACTGGCTGGAACTCTGTAACCTGTTAACACTCAACTAAATGTCCATAGCCCACAAAATAATTCACCAACCCAATGAATACCAACCTAATATTAATCACAGTTTACTCAGGTCCTCAAAAAAGCTTATGTTTAAGATTACCAAACCACACAACTCACTAGGTACCTCCTTCTCTTACAAAATTGACAAATCCTGGAACAATATTCCCTAACCCATAGTAAAAAAAACCCCTAATTATCATGAGTTCAAACAGCTCTTAAAACAACATCTAGCAAATCATTGGCTCTGCTCCTGACATACTCCTGGTTAAGCCTACTCACTCCCCAACTATTATCACTTATTTACAACTACACCCCATCCATATCTTAGATTAATGCTTTTTCTCCTAACTAGCACAACTCCATAACAAATTCTTATCTCCTCATAACTAACTTCTTGCCTACATTTCTCCTATTAGCAACTAGACTGGTCTTATATCCTAGGCAAGTTTACCTAGCTTAGTTGGTACCATTCCTGGCACTGTTAAATATGTCTCCTATTTACATATGTATGCTCAAGCAGATTGTTTTCAAACTGTATTTCATGTCTGTACATAAGTAATCGTTTGCTTGTGATGTATGCACAGTTTCTTATGAAACATTATTAATATTGTTATATTTGTTAGTTTGTGTCTTTCGGCTTTTCCCGGTTAGGGGTCACCACAGAGGAACTCCGGTCCGCTAATGATTGGTAGTGGATTTTTACGTACCGGGTTACCAGCCCTGATGCACAACCTTCAATGAAGGCACGCCCCATTCACATATGCTTCCACACAGAAGGCGCTCTAGCTGAGAATCGAACGGGACAACGTCTTGCTATGAGGCGACAATGCTACCACAGCAAAACCACCGCAGTATATTGTTATATCAAAGTAATCACTCTATTCTCTTACTAAAGCCCTGCACTTGCTCAGCTCTTATAAGGAAACACTAACTAACTAAAACACTACACCCTCCTTGACTTCTCATAAGTATTAGGCTCCCGATTGGTCCTTCCTGATCAAGTGAAAAATCAGTTCCCTTCCCTAATCTGATCAGTAAAAAAACAGTTCCCTATACTAATCTGGTATGTCCAAGGGTCAGTTTCAAGGTTACTCTCCAGTCCAGCTGGTGAATCTGGGAATTTTGAGGCAATGTTACAATTGCCTTATGTACACAGACAACCCTCTTCTCCTTCCAACAAATTCTAATACATGTGAGAGATGCAGTTACACAGCCAAACTGGAGGCAGAGCTCTCTCAACCCAAGACTGGCACAGTCAGTCAGGAGGAAAAGGTAACCACCCACACCACAAATCCAGTCTCACACAGACCTATTGCATCTGCATACCCAACACATAAACACACAAAAACATACTCGGAGGCTCTAAATTAAAATCTGCCTAAACAGCAAAGACCTCCTAAGCAGATATCCAAGCAACAACCACCCCTCAACAATACCCATGAATCACATATCTCACAAAATCAGTGTGCCTCACAGTCACAGCCCTTAAGGCCAAACAACACACCAAATACACTTGTTATAGGGGACTCTATTGTCCGGCACACTGACGTCCCGCTCACCAGACTGAACAAGGAGAAGGTCACTGTAAGCTGCCTGTTGGGTGCCAGGATCCGCCACATAATGCAAGCACTCAGGTCACTCCAAAGCAAATACAAGCATGACTCTGTCATTGTCCATGCTGGTGTGAATGACCTGAGACTACCTCCCTGGACTACATGAAAAGAGACAGAGGAGCTCTCTGACCATGTAGCCCAGGCTGGTATGACCCTGACCTTGAGTAGCATCTTGCCCTCACCAAGAATGATGCCATAGTATAAAGACAAAATGATCAGTTTCAACAATTGGCTAAAGTATTGGTGTCATTCAAAGGGGATCCAGTGTCTGTCAGCCTAGGATGACATGCTTGACAAGCCACGTTGCTTTGCTAGGGAAGGCTTGCACCTGTCACCCTTAGGCTTTTGTATACTGGCCAAGGCTCTTGCCACCCCCATAGTGCCTTTTTTAGGCAAGGCTCAAAGGACAAACCCACCTCCATAGACAACCCAAGGATAAAAAAACTAAAGGTAATGCTACTCAATGCCAGAAGTCTAAACCTCAAGATGCACGCACTCGAGGCTCTCCTCAGTATGGAGAAAATCGATGTCTGTGCAGTAACAGAAACCTGGTTCAAGGCTCCTGTGAGCACCACAGCACTACCAGGTTATAACTCATACCATGCGTTTCGACTCCAAAACTTGGACTGAAGCACAAAAGGAGAGGGAGTATCTATATTCATCAAAGATACCTACACCTCCAGGTTAGTGGCACTGCACGAAGCATTGGAAACCATCCATGTGCAACTAACAGCGGACAAAACTGCCTTTCAGTTTGTAGCCTGCTACAGAACACCCTCCCTATTACAGGAACCCCACTTGGCATTCCTGAGAACACTGGAGAATATGAATGTCTCTCCAAACACTATGTTATTGGGTGACTTCAACTACCCAAGCATTAACTGGGAAAACTACTCAAGCCCAAACACCCTCACCCAACAGTTCCTTGAATTTATAAACTCTAACGCAATGGAACAACTGGTTACCACTACCACAAGAGGGAACAACATACTGGACCTCGTCATCACAAACATGGGGACTCTATGTTCCACACCAGAGGTAAACCCCTCATTGGTAAGATCAGACCATAAACAAATTTCCCTGGACATCCATATCCCATCCCCACCCCCAGCCAAGGAAATCACTGTAAAGAATTTCTCAAAAGCCAACTTTGCACTTCTCAAGACTGAGGTGGAATCCTTCAAAGCCCCTGGGCCAGAGGATAATACAGCCCAATCCGCAGAATCCTTTACAAATGCATTCTATGAGCACCTGCAGGAATGCATGGATCGTGCTATCCCAAATAAAACCAAGACTCACTCCTCCAAAAACAGGAAACCAGTCTGGTGGACCCTGGCCATAAATAAGCTATACAACAGAAGGAGGAAGCTACTACATGACAGAGCAAAATCCCAAAAAGGGAAGGCATCTCTGATCAGTATTAGCAAGAAACTTCGATCCCTCATAAAATCATCAAAGGCCAGCTTCGAAAGAAAAATTGCCCTAGACACTAAAGATAATCACAAGGCCTTCTTTAGTTATGTCAGGAACATGGGCGGAAACTCCCAGATATGCTCTGAATTGTTGCATAACAGTACAAAATATACCGAACCTACAGACATAGCCAACATCCTGGCAGACAGATTCAGCGCAAACTCCCCTTCCCCCAAAGGAGCAAATGCCTATCCCAACTGAATGTAACCTCCCTGACATCACAGATGCACAGGTGAAAGCTGCCCTCTCCAAAGCAAAAAACACAGCATCGATGGGACCGGACGGTGTCCCAGGCTGTGTCTTACACGAGCTCCAAGAAGAAATGAACCCTCACATTAAGTCACTGTTCAAACTTAGCCTTACTACAGGATATGTACCCAAAGAATGGCGTACAGCTACAGTGGTCCCACTCCACAAAAGTGATGCCACAACAGACCCCGGAAACTATCGCCCCATAAGCCTGACTAGTCTGGTCTGTAAAGATATGGAGCGTATTATCATGGGACTCATAAACAAAGACATTGGGAGCCTCCAGACACTGGACCCTACCCAATTTGGCTTTGTTAAGGGCAGATCTTGCCTCTTAAACCTAGTTGATTTCTTTGAAACAGTTACCAAAGCCATAGATGAGGGCAAGGTAGTCCACACAGCCTACCTGGACCTCACAAAAGCCTTCGACACAATACCCCACTCAGGCATCTTAAATAAGCTTACCAGCTTAAATATCAACCCCTATATCACAAGATGGGTTGCAAACTGGCTCAGAGATAGAACCCACATGGTCAGAATCGCAGGTGCCATGTCCGAATCCAAACCAGTTACAAGTGGCGTCCCACAGGGCTCAGTTCTGGGACCTCTCTTGTTCGGTATATACTTTTCTGAGGTTCAGGTTAACACGGGGGGATTATGGCTGACAAAGTTCGCAGATGACTGCAAACTGGGGGCCATAATCAAATCTCCAACTGACACAAGCATCCTCCAAAAGGGTCTCACAGAGATGGATGCTTGGTGCCAGAGCCACGGCCTCAAGCTAAATGCTAAAAAGTGCATAGTCATCCCCTTTGGGAAAAACAAGGTGCCCACAAATTACCACATAGGTGGTAATCCATTAAGTACGGAAGAAGTAATTAGAGATTTGGGGACCAATGTAGATAGTAATCTCTCCTTTGATAATCACGTTGCCAAAGTGGTTAGAAAGACCTTCTATATAGCCCACCTTATCATGAAAGGGTTCTCATCTAGATCAAGAGAGGTCATTGTGCCCCTCTACTCATCACTCATCAGGCCCATAATTGAATACAATGCCCCTTTTGGGATGTACCTTACCCGACACCTGCAGCAACTGGAGAGACCCCAAAAGTACCTCACCAGGAGGATCATGGGCTACAAACAGATGCCCTACACAATTAGGCTAAAGAAACTCCAGCTCTACTCAGTTGCTTACCGCCTACTCAGAGGCGATCTATACCTGGCGCACAAAGCCATGTCAAACCCAGAATTAATGGACATGCTCCCCCTCAAAAAATCTAAGTCCCTTAGAGCTACATGCTCTGGGGACCTAAACCTCAACACAAAAATAAATAGGACATGCTGGAGGGACAGATTCATTTCTCAGAGGCTCCCCTCACTCTGGAATAGAATCCCAATTCATGTTAGACATAGCCCCTCGCTGACCCTCTTCAAGCGACATCTGGACGCGTGGATGGGAAATAGCAAATTCACCCCTGGGATCTCTTCTGTGTCCCTGCTAGACAGAGGCATAGTAAACTAATCTTAAAAGGGTACCTTCTGTGACCTACTTTACAGAGGCACAGAAGGCTAATCTAATAGGGAGGTGGAAGCCAAATACACTCTGGCTAGGCTTATAAATGCCCTAGGGCAGATAGCCTAGTATCTACCTATGAACCTAAGTATTAGTTAGAATTTCATGTCTATACATAAGTAATTGTTTGCGTTTGATGTATACACTATTTCTTATCTATCATTATTAATATTGTTATATTTGTTAGCATTAGAATTCACAACTGTATGTTAGGAGTTTTTCTCCTTGGGTCTCTGCTGAAAATGGGCTTCTAGCCCAGTCGGACATTACCTGGTAAACAAATAAATAAATAATTGCTGTTAGACTCAGGAAAAAGAAGGAACTTGAGTGTTGCATTTTTAATCACTTTTCCCCCTTCTCCAAGTTTGTACAATATTGCAAGCATTTTACGTTTTTCGACCTTGGGAGAGTTGCTAGTTTGATTTGTAGTCTCCTAAGGTTTTAAATGTTTTGGGATCAGATAACAGTAACCTCCATTTCGAGTCTGTTACTAAGTTATCATTACTTTGTCTTATTATAATAAAACACGATTAATATTTTCTCAATAATGTCTCAATTTATGCCTTGCTTTAAGTGATAAACCAAAGGGGGTAGGGGTAAAAAATAATGCAATCCTACAGATAAATTTCTCTTGCCACTGCAAAACATGTCACACAAGCAAATATGTCAATCAAATTATTAAAAAGAATTTAACATTCATGACTGTATGTACAAGTACAATTTTAGCTTTGCACAGAGAGGCCAATATCTTTGAGGAATAAGCCTTTTATGGTATTTTAATGCACATTATATACCATCCTGTTATACCTGACTGAACCACTATTGGGTCTTGGACATAACTTTAAATGTTGTGGGCTAAATATAAACAGATGACTGTATACTAAATATTTCTCATGGCCAGAATCACCATATTTTGATTATACTTCATTCATTTATTTTAATTATCCATTTTATTTTATAAAGAGTCATGGGAGAATCAGTGTCAAGCCTGGCAAGTGGTTGATAAAAGGCATGGAATCAGTGCTGGATAGGATGCCAGTCCATTGCAGGTGTCTTGTATACAGACACGAACACACACACACACACACACACACACACACACACACACACACACACACACACACACACTGATGGGCACTTTGAAGCAACACTAATTCATCTACTAGCATGCCTTTTGGATGCAGGATGAAGCTATATTCCCCTGCCAAAACCCACAGTTACAGAGGGAAGACATGAAAAAATGGTATGCAACCCAACTGAGAATGGAATCAGAGGACTAGTCATTGTAAGATAGTAAAACAATACTAAGTGCTACACCATTTTGGCACACTAATTATACAGCAGATTTATTTCATTTTCAAAATTGTGGGTACTTTCTTTTGTTGAGGGACACTTCCATGCTTTGCTATGGCGCTCATCCTATTAAGCATGTGTACATGGCACTTATGTACACACTGTGATGGCTGAGTATGTTTTATTAAACAGACAATGACACACGTGCACAGAGTCAGGGGTGTAGCAAGAAAATTCCATTTTGTACTCACAAGCTTTTACTGTTACCCCCCTTGGACACCTATCACTTAAAAATGGACACATCTCTCAAAATGGTGCCCCCCCAAGCACTTGATAAATGTAACATTTTCAGCTGTTTCCCCTAAAACTACTAATGGCAATGCTTTAGATTAGTAATATTGCACTTGTTACAGGCATTCATTTAGACAACTGCAGACATAATATGACCGGAAAAAAACATATCACTGTGGTGCCTGGAAAAATGTACTCAGTAGAGTATAAAGAGCATGCCTGGCTACACCCCTGCAGAGATTAATGGTTTAGTACATTTAATAAGGCACACAGAGCAATGGTTTAGTACAGTTAATAAGGCACACAGAGCAATGGTTTAGTACAGTTAATAAGGCACACAGAGCAATGGTTTAGTACAGTTAATAAGGCACACAGAGCAATGATTTAGTACATTTAATAAGGCACACAGAGCAATGGTTTAGTACATTTAATAAGGCACACAGAACAATGGTTTAGTACAGTTAATAAGGCACACAGAGCAATGATTTAGTACATTTAATAAGGCACACAGAGCAATGGTATAGTACAGTTAATAAGACACACAGAGCAATGGTTTAGTACATTTAATAAGGCACACAGAGCAATGGTTTAGTACAGTTAATAAGGCACACAGAGCAATGGTTTAGTACAGTTAATAAGGCACACAGAGCAATGGTTTAGTACAGTTAATAAGGCACACAGAGCAATGATTTAGTACATTTAATAAGGCACACAGAGCAATGGGTTAGTACATTTAATAAGGCACACAGAGCAATGGTTTAGTACAGTTAATAAGGCACACAGAGCAATGGTTTAGTACAGTTAATAAGACACACAGAGCAATGGTTTAGTACATTTAATAAGGCACACAGAGCAATGGTTTAGTACAGTTAATAAGGCACACAGAGCAATGGTTTAGTACAGTTAATAAGGCACACAGAACAATGGTTTAGTACATTTAATAAGGCACACAGAGCAATGGTTTAGTACAGTTAATAAGACACACAGAGCAATGGTTTAGTACATTTAATAAGGCACACAGAGCAATGGTTTAGTACATTTAATAAGGCACACAGAGCAATGGATTAGTACATTTAATAAGGCTCACAGAGCAATGGTTTAGTACAGTTAATAAGGCACACAGAACAACGGGTTAGTACATTTAATAAGGCACACAGAGCAATGGTTTAGTACAGTTAATAAGGCACACAGAACAACGGGTTAGTACATTTAATAAGGCACACAGAGCAATGGTTTAGTACAGTTAATAAGGCACACAGAGCAATGGTTTAGTACATTTAATAAGGCACACAGAGCAATGGTTTAGTACATTTAATAAGGCACACAGAGCAATGGGTTAGTACAGTTAATAAGGCACACAGAGCAATGGTTTAGTACATTTAATAAGGCAGACAGAGCAATGGTTTAGTACATTTAATAAGGCACACAGAGTAATGGTTTAGTACATTTAATAAGGCACACAGAGCAATGGTTTAGTACATTTAATAAGGCACACAGAGCAATGGTTTAGTACATTTAATAAGGCACACAGAGCAATGGTTTAGTATATTTAATAAGGCACACAGAGCAATGGGTTAGTATGTTTTATAACACAGACAATGTGACCTTTGCTTTTCAGTTTTCTGAAGTAACAGAGGATTGTAAATTGGTGTTGGATAGGGAAGTGTCATTACCAGTATAAGTTTATTAGTTAAAGCTGTTTCTGTCCCTTTTTTGGGGGTGGAGTGATATTCTGGAGAGCAGTGCTGGCCCACTCATAATTATGAAAACAACTTCTGATTAAAAAGTGAGAGGTCGTGTGATTTATTACCTTACTTTAACTTCAAACAAACTACCCTACCAGTCCATCCAAACAAGTTGATCAACCATACTAACTAATCTAGGTATTATTGCCTTAATAAAATATCCTAAACCCTAGTAATAAGGTAAAAATTACCTACTACCACAACTTAAAGTATGTCTCTTGCCTCATGGATGGATGTATTCTGCTATGCCTGTAATCAGCCTGTATGTTCTGTAACTGAAATTATTGTACTATCTGTTTTTCTTTCTGTATTCACTGTTACTTAATGCTATCTACCTAAAATTGTAAATTGTTATGAGTCTGGAGCTTTTCTCCCCGGGACTCCGCTGAAAATGGATATGTATCCAGTCGGACTATCCCGGTCAACAAATGTAAAATAAATAAAATAAATAAATTTATCGGGCCTCATTAAAAGACCTGCTTCATTGTCATTCTGTATTTTTTCTCTCAGTGATAATAATGAGGTAACATTTTATCAGGTGCTGTCAAACGGCCAATCAGATTTAAAAGTCATACAGACATCTGATTTACAAAGGTCTATATTAGAAAATTAAAGTTTCAAAACTTCGAATGTTCTAATATCGACCCCTATTTAGCGAAAGCTGAAAACATTGAACATACAGAAGAGTGAATTTTTTCCTAAGGAAAAAATTTGCTGTTCCAAAACACATATACACAACACAAGCACACCAAACAAACAGCAATCCACACACATACACCTAAAATATTACACCTAACCCTACACTAAACTATGAACATACCACTAACTATCCACTTACCTTAACCCAAACCCTAACCCTAAGGTCCGTAACTATCGCACACTCACCTCACCTGCGCCCTAACCCTAACTCACCTACCCCACCCTAACACTCACGTCCAAACAATCGCACACTTACCTGACCCGCGCCCTAACCCTAACTCACCTAACCTGCCCTAACCATCACGTCTACACAATTGCACACATACCTAACCCGTGTCCTAACCCTAACTCACCTAACCCGCCCTAACCCTCACATCCACACACTCACACACATATCTAACCCGCACCCTAGCCTAACTAACTTAACCCGCACCCTAACCCTAACTAATCTAACCTGCACTCAATCGCACACTTACCTGAACCCGACCCGTAACTTTCCACCACAAAGCTGAAAATACCGAAGCAACAGAAATGGACAACCTAATTCTTTCCCTAGGAAAAAATTGGGTTTTCTATTGCTTCGATATTTTCAGCTTTCGCTGAATAGGGATCGATATTAGAACATTCGAAGTTTTGAAACTTCGATGTTCTAATATAGACCCGATTTACAATTTAGTCTGAACTTGTTGTGACCCTTTAAACCAGAGATATATATTCATGTAAAGTAATGGGGTAACATCCCTTTCTGTATGAACCTTGCTTTATTACATGACAATAATCAGAGGGACTCCATAAAGGTTAGTATTTTTTGTAACTTTTTTACCTCTGGTTTGTTTAAATATGTGAAGGTGACAGGTGTAACAGCAGACAGAGGCCAGAAAAGAGAGAGAAAGCAAAATAACTGTATATAGATTAAATAACACAGAGTTGGAACACAGCTATATTGACAGTTACAGAATTCTGAGATGGACTGGTGTCCCATCTTCCACTGGCTCTAAATCTTGTACATGTTGCTTGGGATGCATTAACTGACCCCTAGGTAGGATAAGGCAGGTATCAGACAAAGAATGAATGAATTATGAGCTGCTTATAAGGTCCAAGAAGCAGCGCTGGGCCTCTGAAGTAGACAGGATCGACACAGAACATTATTATGTCTCATAAAATGGTTAACATTATAGGAAAGAATACAATAAAAAATAAAAACTCACTTCTGTACCTCTCAACTGCCCAGATTTTTGCAGAATGTTCAGACATTTACCTTCTATTTTTAATCTGTTCCTCTTAAAATGTATGTTTTATTGGCAAATTTCTTACAAATCACAGAGGATTGAAGTCACCAAATAATGATATACACCTGTATTTTGACTTCATATCCTTCAGAAAATGCATGATAACACATAACCAAGTATTCTAGCAACTTTGTAGGTTTGTGAGGGCAATATTTAAAAATGATCCCTACTTTTAGGCCTTTGCACCCCCCCATTAATTTTAGCTTTGTCCAGATTTCTAGAACTTATCAGTTGAGATGTAAGCTCTCTTCAATTGCATATGGAACTTGTTTAACTTGCTTACTTATGTAATCTCTGTAAATAGTCTGTTTGTAATATGTAATGCTGGTATTATGTAATTCTGTATCTGCTTACCCTTGGAACTTTTCTACCCGGGCCTCCGCTGAAAATGGACATGCATCCAGTCGGACTATCCCGGTCAACAAAATGTAAAATAAAATAAAATAAAAAATAAAAAATATTAACTGGCTTGAGCTGACTCAGTGATTTCCTCAATATATCCCCAATAGCACAGATTGACAAATAACTCCTTTTACTGCTTTTATAAATATCAATAAATATATACAGCAATAGTCAGCAACTGCTCAGTATTTACTAGACAATAAAACATATCACAGAAATTGTTATATTTGTCTATGGATTGTTCCCTGCTCTAGATGAGTAAATCTAAAAACCAGAATACAACTGCTCAATTATTCTCTGGCCCACTTGACTTGCCCCCTGGTGGGCTCATCAAACAAGTGGAATTGTCACAAAGTTTTACGGCTGTCATGAAAGAGACTATCTGAGTAGTAGTTCACACCTGTTACTTATCTAATCTGCCCTTTAACCTCCTAATGACAGTGTGCAACTCCCACCTGGACTCCTTATGCCCTGGCATTTCTCACATTCCCACATTACAATAAAGTTATGGGATTTCACTGCAAGTGTGCAGCAAGACCTCTACGATAATCTGATTATGATAGTTCATGAAATTTACCATGAGTGTTAACTGCAAAGATACCCTGGTTAGCATGGCGTGTACTATTTTCAGAATAAAAAACGCTCTGGTTATGTATAATGAGAGAATGTACAATTGCTTACTTGTAGTTTTATTTCTAATCTGATCACTCATTTCACTGTAATGATTTTTTTTTATTTTTATGACCTCATTTGGATGCCTCTGTCAGTGCCAGTTAATTTTAATCAAAATAGAAAATATTACCCTTATCATCCTTTTTCTCTGTTATACGTGCACTTTGTAGTGCGAATCATGATATTCTTGTTAATATACTCTGTCTAGTATACTGTGAATAAAACATTGTGAGCATTGCTTTTTCTTATTTGTTATTTCCAGTCTGTTTTCTAAATAACCTATATTTAAAGATACTTTAATGATCTGTTCTGAAATGAACACAGTTCTAAGCAGACGAACAGCAGAATTGCTCTCTACACACAGTTCATTTACTGGGACAAAAATATGATTTTATAAGGGATACTAAAGTAGAAATGTCTCACATACACCACTGAAGCATAAAGCACGAATAAACAGTGACATGCTAAGACGAGGTGCAAACCGGAAAAATGAAAAGGCAAACAGGATCAATTATTACTGACATTTCAACTGTGTGGTTAACGCATCCACTATTTAAGGGTATATACAACATGAAAATAAATCCCCAGCTAGTTTGCAATGGTCTAACATGCAGCTTTTCCCAGATGGCATTCTTTGGTATTAATCAAAGCAGGCTAAGAAGAATTGAGGCAGAAACAAAAATATACTGTTTCAAGCTTCAGTGGACAGGTTAAAAAGGGTGTAAAGCAAACAGACAATTTCAGCATGCACATTTGAAAGAATTGTAAGATCAAGAGAGGTCATTGTGCCCCTCTACTCGTCACTCATCAGGCCCATAATTGAATACAATGCCCCTTTTGGGATGTACCTTACCCGACACCTGCAGCAACTGGAGAGACCCCAAATGTACCTCACCAAGAGGATCATGGGCTAGAAACAGATGTCCTATGCAGCTCGACTAAAGAAACTCCAGCTCTACTCAGTTGCTTACCGCCTACTCAGAGGCCTGACGTACAAAGCCATGTCAAACCCAGAATTAATGGACATGCTCCACCTCAAAAAATCCAAGTCCCTTAGAGCTACACGCTCCAGGGACCTAAACCTCAGCGCAAAAATAAATAGGACATGCTGGAGGGACAGATTCATTTCCCAGAGGCTCCACTCACTCTGGAATAGAATCCCAATTCATGTTAGACATAGCCCCTCGCTGACCCTCTTCAAGCGAAATTTGGACGCGTGGATGGGAAATCGCAAATTCACCCCTGGGATCTCTTCTGTGTCCCTGCTAGACAGAGGCACAGTAAACTAATCTTAAAAGGGTACCTTCTGTGACCTTCTTTACAGAGGCACAGTAGGCTAATCTAATAGGGAGGCAGAAGCCAAATACATTCTGGCTAGGCTTATAAATGCCCTAGGGCAGATAGCCTAGTATCTACCTATGAACCTATGAACTTAAGAAATAATATTGCATTGATAGATTTGTTTTCCTAGAAATACAAAATTACAGAGAGTGAAAAGTACAAGTAACAGTCTCTTACCCAATTTACTGATCTGCTTATCGGTCCCTCCTTGATGAGTCCTTGGGTAATGATTCTCTGCATATTCAGAAATTAGCATTTTTTTTTAGCAATATGCCATTTTCCAGGTGTCTGTGTGACTGGCTAATGCACACAGTGAGTTAATGCACAAGACACTTAAGTTGGGTTGGTCACCTTTCCATACCCGGAGTGGGGCATTTTTTTTACTGAAATATGAGATTTTACAGAACAAACTATATCCACCGTCAATGCAAAGCACTAGATATCACTTTTTTTGCCAAATTAAAAGCATAGTCTTACAGAATTTGAGTTACTGATGTGTCATATACCGTTTAGGTCAGTGAAGGAGAACCTTTTGGGCTTTGTGTATCAGAAATTTGGAAAATGCCTATCTTGACTCTACTGGCATGCCCCCCCCCCCACACACACAAACAGAAGAGAAACAATTCTTTACATATTCATAATTTATTTAAAGAAGTACAGTCTAATCATGTGTACTTTGTATTATAAAAGTAAAAGAAAAATCAGTGACTTACAATAGAGAAAATGATGTGCGCACAGATAACTGGGCTTAAAATAGTGCACCAAAAAATTACCTACTTTTAAAAGTAATTTTGAATTGAACTGAAAACAAATATGGAACACAGTGCATTTATTTGATTTGATTAACATCAATTAATGACATTTTTGTTGCTGAGTTTTAATAGACAAGTGCGGGGTCATACATTTCTTGTATTTTTGTTCATTCAGTTACTTTGGT